>NC_064306.1:44144306-44444306 GCF_023373825.1 Bactrocera dorsalis
ACAGTTAAACAGTTAAGTTGCAGACATTTCCAGCCACTTAGGTTGCATGTTTGCTATAAAATATGGCAGACTTGATTTTTTCTGGTGTCCATCCTAGACGTGTGCTTAAACAATAATGAGTCAAGCAAAACAAGTCTTTGAAGTGATGTTTACGCATATTTAAATTATTGAGTTATTAATCATGCTAAACAAAACTTGCAACAAGAGCAAACCACACCAGTTTCCTCACTTGGTATTGAGTACAACAAAGGAATATTAAACACTATGAGTTTTGAACTAGTTTTTCAAATATGGCATTTTATGACATTTATTTCGTAAGGCCATCCCGACAACAAGCGCTGTACTCTAGAATCTATTTTATAAGTAAAAATTTAATATTAGTTTCTAAAGTGCATAAAATGGAGGATATGGCTGCGAGCGATCAATCACCAAAATAGTGCGAATTTTCCTAAAGCCAACGCTTGCTAATAATTTTAAAGTTGTTATTATCTTAAATCGACATATCCAAGTTCCTCACTTCTTAACACCTCAGATGACTCATGATAATAAGTAATATAAAAACAAGTAAAGAAGGGCTAAGTTTGAGTGTAACCGAGTATATCATACTCTTGCAATTTGCCAGGATCAAAGTCGGGGAAATACTTTCATATATGTTCCTATGTTACACTCTGAAAATAAGCTAAATCAGACAACAACCACGCCTTATGACTATTACCAGGATTTGCACTCGAACTTAGCCATTTCTTACTTTTTTTATTCATGATGTCTTGTGAATCCTATGAAGAACACTCAAAAGGAAGAGGCAAAAGTGCGCAGAATTTGTTCCAAAAATAAGTGTTTGAGGCATCTTTTATTGGGATAATGTTGTATTTATTGAAAAATATTGTTTTGTTATAGCTGATGTTTATTCAAAACTTGCTCCAATCTCACGGGTTGTTTATTATAGCCTGCTATTTTTAATGACAACTTAAAACTAAATATTAGATTGGTGTCTGGTCACTGTGATGGCTAATTTAAAGTAAAAATATGATTTTCTTGATTCCATTGAGTACAGAGTCTACTCCTATCGTTCGGATCATGGTTTTCTTGTAGTTATTATATCCAATCATGGTTATTTTTTTCGTAAGACATTTCAGCTGAGTTCAGTAAGACGCTCAGGATTGCTTAATACTCCATTGAATAAATATTTGTCAATTTCTTAACCACGTCGCAAGGGATTGAGCAATAGAAAAGTTGACTCATCTGAAAATATCACATTGCTTCAATGACGGTATATGTTGTCCTTCGTCAAATGCAACCTTTTTTCAAAGTGTGTTTTTAAAAGTATGGTTTCAATTACAGTACTGATGACTTTGTTACCAAATCTCTGAAGTCTAACCGTATTGTTTTTGGAGATATATCTAATTCCTTTTTAAACAAAATTGTGTTAGTTTCTCTTAGACTGAGCAGTGGTTCTTCTTTTAAAAAGGAGAACAATACCTTTGTCCTCACTCTTAGTTGCCACGTAATTCCTTCCCTTCTTTTTTTGGCCTGTCAGCTACGTTTTTGGTTTTTCCATAATGGTTAGACCACCTCTTCACAATGTATAACTCGCTTTTAAATAGTTTTCAGTTTTTTATAGTCCTTTTGGGACCTTTTGGATGTTTTCTTAGAAAGCTTGCTTCAAAATGTTTCTTATACTGTGCACTCATTTCACTTATTTTATGGTACTACGTGATACACTAAGAAGATAAAAAATAACGGGGTTTTAAATAAGAGCACAAACGGTTTGGGATATCAATAAAGTTCTTTATTCCTGTGAATGTACATTCGATGCCATTATGTATATTTAGAACTCCATTTATTTTGCATGGCCACGACGGGCACGCTTGCAGAAGTCCAGACGCTGAACTCAATTTTCAACAGTTTTCAAGCATAAATCGGCCGATACTGCTGTTCGATATTCGTATGAAGTTCATCAATCGACCATAGACTTGAAGTAGGCCCACAGGAAATAGTCTAATGGCGTCGAATCGCACGATTGACTCGGCAATTTCGTCATATAGCACGTTAATTTCACTTGGTTTTCAATAAATCGATTGTGACATTCGCTGTGTAGCTTGTGGCGTCGTCCTGTTAGAACTACATATTGTCCATATCCATATCTTCCAATATGGGCCAAAAATATTCGGTTATTAGGGATTACCATTCACAATAACGTGCTTGATCACCACGGGGAAAAAGTTCAATGACGTCGCCGGCCCATAAACCGCTCCAAACCGTAATTTTTTCTGGATGGAATGGTGACTCAAGCCATTTAGCCAGAAATGTGCCTCATCGTTGAAGATGATTTTTCGATGAAAACTTGGATCATCTTCAAGTTGTTGCTCTGCCCAATTCACGATTCTGGTGATCAATCGGCTTCAGTTCTTGGATCAATTTGATCTTGTAAGGATGTAGGCCAAGATCTTTTCGCAAAATTTGCCACAACGACGCCACAGAGATGCCCAAAGCTTAAGAACAACTTGTGAGATACTGATTTGGGTCTTCCTCAATTGTTGCGCTAGTATGCCTAAGGATTTTTCCACTAGATGCTCAATTGTTGATCTGAGAGGACGGTTATAACGACCATAAATTGGACGCTCTTAAAGCAGAGGCAACTGACTCCGAATTTCGGTAGTAAATTTTAATAATTTCAACTTGGATCTTCTCTGTATCGTATCGGTCTACTCCTTTAGTGTCCCTATTGAAAAACCCGTTAACTGACCGAAATTTACGGGGTAGTGATCAGGATCAAAAATGTGTTAATTTTTAAAAAAATAAAACCAGCTCTGCAAGATTTGATCGCGCAAAGGAAAAACTTAATTTTTTAAACTCACTGTATCTTAAACGCTTGTTATAGTAAAATTATAAACATTTTTATATAAAGAGTTCGGAATTACCGTGGTTTCCTTGAACTACAATAAAACAACTTCAATTCACTCCAAAATATTACGGATAATATAAATAACAAATTTCATTCTCTACAATTCTAATTTTACGATTCATAATACCTTTGGTATGAATAACTACTTCCTTATTGCACATTTTCGTTCAGCGAAATCTCATTTCCACAACTAGTTTTTCAACTTAAATAATATCTTTTGTTTTGATGTACTATAACAATAAGATGTGCGAAATTTCGGTCTCCATAATAATTGACCCAATAAAACTACGCAACCGTTTTTAAAGTCATTCAACTAACAACTCGTTTGCGGCATCCAAATATGCATACATACTCAACTATACTTAATAATGCTCGTGTGCAATTTATATGTTAAGAAATGGTTTGTATGGACCGGCTGCAGTAATCCAGAATGTTTTGATTTAATTATGCAAAAACACCAGTTTTTGTCATTAAAATTGAACAACATTAAGTCATAACCATTAATTTAAAGTTTTAATGGCTAAGCAACTTGACCATTAAGGCCTTGCTAAAAAAGGATATACGCTAAACTGAATTTTCAAAATGATAATTGGATCTTCCGCAACAACATTTTTTTGCATTTTTTTATTCGGAAATAAAAATTCAAAAATCTGCTCAAAAGCAATTTTAAATGCTTTTTGCATAGCTACTGCTATGTATATTCATGATCATGCAAAGATCGCTGGTTATCACTGATCGTGTGATATAAAAACCTGTACTTTAGATTTCTAATAAGAGAGAAAGAGAGGGTGAGGGAGAATAAAAAATGTATTCTTTTGCGGATATGTGAGTATAATATAATTTTTCTTTATTATAAGCTACATCCCCGCAAATAATATTATTTCTGTCTATATCAGATATTTTACAAAATTGAGCTTTTCCGCTTAATACTGTAAAGTTGTTTATTATTATTATTATATTAATTCATATTGGACATTGACATTTTAAAGGGTTAGTTTAAATTATTAGTGTGTACAGAAATTGCAAAATATCTTTAGTTTAAGATTTATGTTTTGGCTTAAATTGTGGCAAATGGTCGCCCCATGGATGGAAGCCTGTCTCATCAGCAAGATAATGCAGTGTGTATTTTTGGCCATCGGGTGCTATCCATGTCGAAAAACCGTCTACTATGAGCGCTTTATTATCTCCGCCAAAATCTTTAAGTTCTGCACTCTCCTTGCGTTCGGTACCGTCACTAGTTTCAAAACTGAAAGTATAAGAAAATAAATTAAATTATATATTATTATACATATTTTTTATAATAGTAATAATTTATTTATATATCCGTTATATTCAATCACCCTCCTCCCGTTTTTTTCTCGATCTCGAAATCTACTTGGCCGAATTCAACAAAATAGCACTATACTAACATTCCTATGTTTACCAAATCGGTTATAACCATGTCTACTTGCCATATAACACCATTTTAAATTCCATATGATTCTTTCACTTTCCAGTATTCACATTGACCACCAGTCAATGTATCGGACTTTGAATCGTATCAACTTATGACCAAAAATTTTATATCAAAATTGAATTCCTAAGTCCCTGTAATTTGTGATAAAAAGTATCCGTTTTTTCATGCCAGCGAATTCTGTTTTATCTCTTCATTCATTAGCGATTTGGGCTATAAATGCGGTCACAATCGCGTTTTGATGCGGTGGTGCTTGATCTTCGTGTAAAATCCATGAATTGTTCTTCCACAATTCCGGCCGTTTTCGATGAATGTTCTCCTTATTGACCGTCTATCCCTCCGAAACAAATTCATGATACACCACACCACGAGTATCGAAAAAAACCATGAGCATCATTTTGATTTTTGAGCAAATTTGGCGTGGTTTTTGGTTTCGGCCCGTTTTTTTCCTCCATTCCGATGATTGTTATTTTGTTTGCATGTCAAACTCATAAAGCCTTGTCTCAATAGTAGTTATAATATTTTCCATGAATTTGGGATACAATTCGCAGGATCAAGCATGTCCACAGAGACCTGTTTCCGTATATTTCTAAAAAAAAATCAGCTTTATCGGGACGAGCCGAGCAAAATTGCGTTTCATACTCAAAGTAACCACCAAAATAATTCGAGAGATATCGACCTTTCTTGCCATCTCTCTAACACTTGTCTGATGATTTTCAAGCACCATATCATTTTGATATTTTCATCAGTCCAGAACGAGTCATGTTTTCAACGATCTCTGCACCATTTTTGAAGGCTTTCCACTACTCGTAGGCTCGTGTTTTTAATAAAATTGAATCACTCTATACCCTTTCCAACATTCTCAATGATTCTGCCTACGAAATTTGGTTAAAAATACAAAATTTGAAATAAATTCTTTGTTCGATATTTTAATCCATTTTAAAAATCGCAACGCTCTACTGAGGACTACCGGCTTAAGCAGCTGTTGTAAACAAACTGGTTGACAGATCGCTCGTATTTGGCATAGTAATGCAGGAGAGTCCTGCCAACTCAGCAAAATACATTTTTTGAAATATCATTTGACGGGGGAATTTAAAATTACATTATTGTGGTCACAATGTATACCAAATAGACAAATTTTTCAAGTTTCCGGCTGACTTTTACCGCATACATTGTCAATAGTAAGTGATGTTAATTCGTCATTGCTTTCTGATCCTGATATTTCTGTGACGCGGAAGTTTATTTTGTTTCCCATGGGTGGACACATTAAGTGTGATGGGGATAGAATTTGGAGAACTTTGATCAACATGTAAAGAAAGTTATTTTCACTACAAATACCGGAGGGTGAACTCATTGAATTACTGCAAAAATTTAGTTCTAGTGTCAGTGCAATTTCAATCTTACTTAAAGAGAGAATATGTCTCTCTAGTTATATCTAACCTTATTAGTCTACAAAAATGGTGTTTAACACAATTTATTTCCTTGTTAAAATATTTTGAACAATCGAACAAATCTGTTTTTAGTATTTTTTTTTAATAATTCTTGAAAATATTCCACGAATATTTAAATGCCTCTTAAAATTCAAAACTAGTTCTATAACGAAACAAAGTATTTGCATAGAAATTTATTACTTTCTTTAAGTATGAGAAAATTTTGGAACATTCTCACACATTGAGAACGAGTATGGTTTAATTAGTCAAGCATTGCATAACAAAATCTTTTTCACTTTTTGAAATGAAATTTTTTATTTCAATCTCAAATATATGAAACCATAAAAATAACACAAACACGGTACAAATGAGTGTTATAACAAAACACTTAAGGAGAGGGTAAGGTTATAAATTATTTTTTATTTTTTATTATTTTCAGTAAATATATAATAGTATTTCGAAAATATTACGACAAAATTCCTATATCTTAGGAATATTGTGTAAAAGTCAATTGGAGCAAAATTGGTAAAAGAATTTTATGTTAGTTATTTTCAAAACTTCTTCTTCTATGTTCAAAACCATCTTCCGCACAACTAACATTTTCGAAGTGCGTGCCATTTATAACTTCACAACACATATTTCACGAGTTAAAACCGAAGAGATTTCCATATAGGTTAATAATAATTTTTCTTTCACAATAACAAATTTTCCGATTTATTTTCAAATCCCATTTTTCTCTTTAAAGTGTTCGAAAAATGCATTTTTTAGCATCATGAAGTCACAGCTTAGAAATTTTTGACCACTTGTCTTATCTGATTTCACCAGCACTGTGCTGTATCGTTAAAAAACAACTGAGGAAATAAATTTGTCCAGATACAAACAAGTGTTTGTTAATGCAAAATATTTAAAAATTTAATTTTTTTTTTTGCCGTTTGTTCATTGATTCGTGTTACTTCTGATTCACTACTCGTATTGCCGATTGCATTTGTTTCACTTTTTCTGTGTAGTTATTGTTTTTACTTTGTTACCTAAAATCATAACCATCTACTCCGATATTGTCGAAATCGTAACGCAACAGTCGTGCATTCGCCGAGTCGTCAAGCGGTGCTGCGCAGCCGAGAGCAATTAATCCACAGATCGTCAGGACGCTTAATGCAAACTTCATTTTATATTTTGTTGTTGTATATTTCTGTTTCTATTGAAATTTATACAAAACATCCGCTAAGTGCGCGCTTGTTGTGTTCTCTTTTGCGATTTCAAATTAATGCACTATTTTTTTCTTATGCTGTTTGCTTTTTATATGCATAAATTAATGCGCAAAAAATAAGAAATAAAATCGCAATGGGTATATTTAAATAACCTAATAGAGTGCCCGAAAAACTTGTATAAATACACAGCCACGAGCTGAGAAAAAATGTGGTATGGTGAAGATGAGAGTTAACATTAGCACAAAAAGCGCCAGTTGTTAGGTAAAAGAATGCATAAAACGAATTTGGAAACAATCTGAGATATGAAAACTAGTTGGCCAATAAATTATACTTTAATGCAGTTATGTTTAAAACGAGATAGATATAAATTATATATAAATATATGTAGCGTGTACTCTTCTAATGTGGGTCAATGTTAGGTATTCGGCTTATAACTCGTGAAGTTATGAATGATCCAACTTGAACAAGTGGAAACTCTGATTCCTTGTAATGACCAGAACTTCTAAACATTAATTAAAAACTCCTAAGTATGGATTAAATAGACCGAAGCATATCGATAAAGTGCTTTGCGCTTGACCGAAATGTATTGAGGCGGCTAGTATAAAGAAAGATCATAAAAGCATAGAAGTGCTGCTTTAACAATTTATGTCCACCACCAGCGCACCACTCGTCGATAATCGAATAAAACTGCCAACATAACCTTGATTTTCGACCAGCTTTGATGATATTTCTTCGGCTTCGGCTCATCCTTTCCACGATATTCGACCGATGGAACGTTTGTTTTCAGGTCGTAAGCAAGTTCAACACTCGTCGCCAGTAATAATACATTTCATGACATCCTGGTATTCGGAAAGCTTCGTTTCACAGCCGTCAACCCCCCGCTGTTTTTCAAAAAAGTTGAATGATTTTTGGAAACAATCGTGTTTTCACTTTTATTAGGTTCAAATGATCTTTCAAAATGGTTTTCAGTGATCCTTCCGATATTCCAACAATTCCAGTAAGATCTCTGACTGTTAATCGTCGATTCTCTATTACCAGTTCCTTTATTTATTGCCGTGTTAATGACCGTCCTCCTGGACGTGGTCTGTCGTCAACGCGTTCTCGACCCTCTTTGAATATTTTATACCATTTAAAAACACTTGCTTGCTACAAAGAATTAGCACCGAAGGCCTTTTGCAACATTCTGAACGTTTCGGCACCAGAAATCTTATTCCGCACAAAAATTTAATGGTACTTCTTTGTTGAATGGTTTCACTCATCGTAAAAGTCGCCGAATGAAATTTATATACTTCAGAAAGACTAGCGTTTACTAAACACTAATGATTACTTTGATGTGACATTTGGCACTGAAATATTTCGGCGAATGGCTTATCGGCCGAAATTTATATTAAAAAGTCTACTAAATCTACTTCAGAGAAGCCAAGTGGATTCATCGCGGTTTTTTCCTTCAATACGAACACTCTCGATATGACAGTTATGTTCAAAAATACGACAGAAGTGATGAATATTTCACGAATTACGCCATAAACGTAAAATTCTACGCTATGGGAAAACAAACTTGTTCTGATATATCTTTATATACTACACACCCCATATTTACATATACATACATATACAATATATAAAAAGTCATAACCATATTTGAAGACAGGAAAGTAAAATGCATCCGTTGGGCGTGAGAAACTCACTTTTAGTTCATTATTTTAGAAGATATATTTTAGTAAATTGAGTTGACGTACACATTTAACCATTGAACAGTAAAACCAGTAACAGTTGTGGAAGAGGTGGACATATTTATTACTTATAATCTAAACTTTTACTTGCAGCGATTCGCTATTGAATCTTTTCGACCTTAATGAATTTTGCGCCATCTTGCGTAGCTTTAGCTTTTAATTTGTCAAGCAACCATTTATCAGTTTATTGTTTTGTAGACTTACCCATTGAAGCTATTTATACTTTTTACATACCTTTTCTAAATTTCTAAAATTTGCAATACGTCTAGTTTTGTCTGCTACATCGGAAAAGGTCAATAAAATATTTGTCAGCTGTAGACATTTCGAAAGAAGCGTTGGTTCTTTTTATGCAATTTTGCTTTTATATTCTCTTTGCATATTTTCATTTATAAAGCTATAACTTCGTTTCTCTTTTTGTCCCTAATTACATTTTTGTTTCTATAGGCATGTGCCATTAGTAATTTGGCATTTTAATAACAGTGTCGAAATTTTCTCTTTCCGGTTTCCGGTAATCAACAAAAGCTCAAAACGTGTTGTCTAACACTAAGCTTTTCATTCAGGAGCTTTCAAGAAAGCTTTATGTCTATCGAATGAACAAACTGTTAATATTGAGTTTGTTGTAGTTCTTCTGGGTGGGGATAAATAAATATTTATTAAGGGGCTATACCAGTGTAACCCATGAAAAATTAGACGATTTTCGTGATTTTTTTTAAAGAAAGTACTCGATAGAATGTTTCAAAGTTTTTTGCACATAATAAGGTATATTTCCAGTTGTATTTTAAGATTTTTTCCTCAAAAATATTGAAAAATAGCGTAGTTATGTGCTGTTTACAGAGGTGCCTAAATTTATCCAACTGCTGACATAATTCCAACCGATTGAGTTGCTGAAATAAAAAAATTTAAAAAGGTTATTAAAGTTGAAAGTATTCCCTATAAAATGACCTACGATTTTTAAAAAATATTAGGAATTAACAAAATGGCGTAGTTCTGAAAAAAATACACAATGATCGTAGGTCATTGTATGCATAATAAAGATATTCAACAATACTCAGTTTTAATTTGAAGTCGATCGGTCAAATTTTTTTCTGAGTTATGATGTCAGCAATTTTGAAAAATTCCGTTTCGAGAAAAACGCGTTTAAAATTTCACTTATATATGTTTGTATCTTCGAGCGATCGCTCTTTAGAACGCTGCCATTCAAAAAACTATTCAAGATACGACCTTGCCGATTTCACGCAACATATTTGGAAATATAAACTATCCAAAAATCAATTTTTTAGATTTTTTGAAAGTATCACATTGGTATAGCCCCTTAAGTCAGTCTAGAATTTTGAAAAAAAAAACTTTATTCAATAATATCCTTATTGTTGCTACTACTTTATAAACAGTTTAATGCTAATTTTTTAGTTTTTAATTAATCATTTCATTTACAAAGCTGAAAAAATTTACTAGAAACTATCTTTTTAAGATCGCTTTTTGATAGTACTTTGTTTAAAAAGACCCTCATAAAAAAGTGTGATTCCGAAGATTAGCTCAGTAGCCGCCATTTTTTACGCATGTCCCTAATTCTAGAAAGTTTCGTACCTCAGCAGTGTTTTCTTTATCAAGGTCGAAAAACTGACTGCAAATGAGGAGAAAATGTTCGGCTTTCTATTGATTATTTCTGCATCTGACACCATAACTATTTTCTATAAGTTTTTTCTAGTAGGCCTCTTTAAATATTTGGTTGCCTTTCACAGGTTAAGCTCAGGATTGTTTGCATGGAGATCCAAATTCCTTAGATATTCTGCTGTTTCTTGGTCTTTTATTTCCCGCAATTTGCACTTCAATTCGTTAGTTGCCGTGTTTAATTTTCGTTCGTTTTTCAATAGGACTTCAAATTATTTGTCACTTTTTCTTGAGTATTCTCTTCTCTTTGATTAGCCCTCTTAATTCAGTGGGAAGTAATGGCTTTTTGACTTCTTTAGCACATGATTGTGAAAAAAAAGAAATCCCGCTTCATGGATAACAATTATAAGCTTTTCAACTGCTAAGTCTATATCATCGCCAGATTTTAAGAGTATATTCAAACTATGTAGCTAAATTTTCAAGCCAATTTCTGAATGCTGCTATATCAGTATTTAGCGTATTAATTTTGTATGTTTTTTCCATACTCGAGGCAGTAGTCTCAAACGTGACTATTATTGGCGACTGATCAGAGGTTAAAGGATTGTCTCAGTGTGACCTTCCGAAAAATCATTTCGCGATTTTTTTAATGTTGAAATTAACTAATCAGTCCAATTTTTTATAAATAAATACATTCATGACGAATACAAAATGTTTTTTTATGTTTTTTAAATTTATTATTATTTAAATAAATTGCTAAAATGACACAAAAAAAAGGTCCACTAATGCGGCCGCGATTTTGGTCTAAAATAAAAATTTCAAAAATATAATTAATCTGTGGGAAAGTCGATATGGGCTGTGGAAGCTTTTTTTTCACAAAATGGCGGCGGTTTGAACAAAAAGTATCGATTTTTGGCCCCTTTTTTGCAGTTTTTCGTCGAAAAAAAATAGGAAGATTTCAAAAAAAAAAAAAATAAAGCTTCCATAGCGCGATAGCGATTGACGTTAAAAATATTCTTTCAAAATTGGAACTAGATGTTTTCAAAACTCTTACTTTGAGAGTGGAAACCGTTTTGAAAAACACCATTCTGAGAAAAACGCGTTAAAACATAGGAGTCGCTATATTCCCCACTTTGTTCCCTTTCTACAAGAAACGCTGTAGCGACCGTGATAATTTGAATTTTGATTTCAAAATTTGAGAGACTGTTTATTATAGTGTGCATTATCCGATAATGCAACAAAAAAATTCGATTTTTCGAAAATTTTACACCGAGTCGATCCCTTAATAAGTTATTTTGTCGTACAAGGAACGTTGAATTCTTTCGCAAGATTTTTAAAATAAAGTTTTGCCAACACCTAGAGGTAATTCGCCGGCTTTGATCGCAGCTAGTTGCTAGGGTATGAAATCTTCGGTTGCGTCCGAACCTAGCTTTTTTTTTACTTGTTTAATGTATTAATTTCAATCCTGAATATTAACAATAAAATTTGTTATTTACCGTAATATGTTAGCCATGAATTTTACCGCTCATATACATACATACAAACAAATTAAATAAGCATTGGCAGTTTATTCTTGAAAATGCTCAAAACATTGAACATTTTTAATATGTATATGTATGCTGTTTTCAATTACATACCATAGTACAATTAACATTTAGACATATATGCTATAACTATATAGTATATTCATATTTTTATGTATGTACAAACTTATGTACTTAGTGTATTCATCTGCAAACAAGTAATCATGTAATATGTATATGTATGTATTCATGCAACATGCGTCTACACCAATTCAGCTATTTTGCCTTTGTGATAATATTACTGCAGGAAATGCACCAGATATTTACGTATGCGATTCCCATAAGTTATTACAATTCGCCTAAATTAGTTTACGTTTACTTCTTCTTTATTAGTTTAACAAATGTGCCTATTAATTAATTTTTATTTTTTTTTTTGAAAAACTATACTAAAGGGAGTCAAAAGCTCTATATAACAAAAATATTTGTTGTAATAAGCGCTTCAATCGGTTAATGCCACATATTATAAAAATAACTAAAATTTAATAGTTTCTGCTGCGAATATAAATATTAAGTCTATAAAAATAGAAATAGTTAATTGTTAACAACAAAAAAATATTTTCAACCATAAACAATCTATTCAATTCCTTTTCTCAATAATCCGTAGCTTTTTAGCTGCATACTTAAAAATAACAAGCTGTGTGACGGTATAAAGTACATTAGTAGTTAAACAATTTCATTTACTGCGACAATAAATCACGCACTCAGTAGAGTTCTCTCTATGCTCAGCCTAACGCTTTACACCGAATAAATTTGGTATTGATTTGATTTTCTTACGCGAACAGTTCAAATAATCTTTATACATATCCGAGCGCAAATAACGCGAATACGAATCACTCTTCATGAGGTGATAGACATGCGCAGCGGCCACGTCGAAGCACCAGCGATTTGGTCCATTCACGGCGTTGACGGCCTCGCGTGCCAATTCCACTGATTTTGAGTCCACATTCACCGGACAGGGTGCATCGGGTGCGAGAAACTCTTGCCAGATTTTGTGTATTGCTTCTTTGATTTCAGATTGTGGTAGTGTTTTCATCTGTTGCACCGACTCCCAAAACCTGTACGATAGAAGAGCGCATATTATTAGTAGAAATATTTTTGGCGCAAAGTTGATACTGTTTACTCACTTTAAATTCTCGCCACTGTATTCCTTTTCGAGAAATTTGGTGAATTGCTCACGTCCAACGGGATCGTTTAGTAGCTCACGTAAACTGAAGCCCCAACGTTTTACATGACGCAAAGGTACTTCTTTTCTGTGGGTGAGAAATTATTATTTTTTTTTATATTTTTGTTGTAGTATTTGAGAAGATATCTTTACGAAATTCGACAGAGGTTATTTTCCAAAATATCGCTATAATCTTTGAAGAATTGGTTAAGATTGGACAAGTATTTGATATAGCTGCCATACGAACTGATCGATCAAAATGTAGTCCTTATATAGAAAACTTTTTTATTTGAAAAGATATCTTACCAAAATTTGGCAAAGGTTATTTTCCAGAACTGTATATGTAGGTGTTCTCTGAAGAAATTGTTGAGATCGGACATGTATGGAATATAGCTGTCATACAAACCGAGCGATCAAAATCAAGTCCTTGTATATAAAACTTTTTTATTTGACAAGATATATTAACAAAATTTGGCAGACATTATTTTTCTAACCACTCCTACAATCTCTGAAGAAATTGTTAACTTCGGACAAGTATTGGTTATAGCTGCCATACAAACTGATCGATCAAATTAAATTCCTTGTATAGAAAACTTTTTTATTTTACAAGATATCTTCATAAAATTTGGCAAATGTTGTTTTCCAAAACACCGCAATAATATCTAAAGAAATGGTTAAGATCGGATAAGTATTGGTTATAGCTACCATGCAAACCGATCGATGGAAATGCAGTCTATGTATAGAAAACTTTTTTATTTGGCAAGATGTCTTCACGAAATTTGGCACATATTATTTTCCGAAGTACCGTTACAATCCCTGAAGAAATTGCTAAGATCGGACAAGTATTGGTTATAGCTGCCATACAAACTGATCGATAAAGATCAAGTTAAAAATTTTATACCCCTTTTTGCTATGAGAAAGTGACCTGTGAAAGGTATTATAACTTCGGTTGACCCAAAATTAACGTGTTTTCTTGAAAATGTTGAAAGTGGCTCATATTCCCCCTAATACCGATATACAAAATATATTGATTACTTCCGAACTAAACTAATCATTTCCTAATTATACTTATAATACCACAATCACTTTATCTCAACACCCTTAATTATATAAGTATGGTACTTACGAGTTACGTTCCGCATCCCACATTTCAGTGCTGTCCGTTTGCCAAGGATTTGGCAACTCGGGTGATGTTATAAAGTAATCAAATTCATTGTATTGCTCGTAGTAGGCAACCAAACTGTGTTATAAATGAATAAAATTATAATATAATAAATTCTATATATCTGAATTGAGTATTTCAAATTAGACTTACGCTTCGGCTGCCTTTGACACCTTTATTGTGCGCCGCTCGAGCTTTTGTTTGCGCAAACCAATCACACGCGTCACCTGCTCGACGGGATTCTTGGCCACAGCGCCGCCGGAAGTGCCGCAACCGTGACCGCCACGTCGATATGCTTTCTTAATGTCGATTTCGGTTGTATTTACACAGCCTGGCATTGGTCGGTGCACATCCCAGAAGGCGCGCTCCTGTGAGTCCAATACTTTGCGCTCGAGCTTATCACGTTTTTTGGCCACTTTGCTTTGTGACTCCGCCTGCGATATCGTTAATAGCAATTATTCAAAGAAAATGTTACATTTATGTGTGGTCCACCAACCTGCATGAATATGAATTCCCATTTGCGTGAGAACATCTTTTGAAGTTTGGCTAAGTTTTCCGCCTCGTAATCGGCCAATTCCAGTCGGGTTTTGTTCTGCATCGTGCGTTTGCACAGATACACGGCATAATCTGTGTTCTCAGGCTCCCAGCAATTTGATGGCCAGAAGTAGGGTGTTTGAAATCTGTGTGAAATTGAGCGAAGTTTAACATACAAGTTCACGTATATGCATTTTTCATTTGTATTTATATTCAGTAAAAGCCAATTTCTACTCACCTATAAAAAGTGCCATCGTTTTTCACCGTCAACTGATGATCATCGATGGGGAAAATGTAGCCATGTGATGCAAGCAAATGCGCAAAATGCAATGCTTCAGTCACATCTTCAACATCTAAGTTCTTTAGTATCCAAGCGACTAAGTCGGCACCGGTAAAGACCGACGGCACTTTGCTCATAAACGCTTTGACAGTGCGCACCGCCACACCCGTAGATTCTGCTTGCATCTTCTCAATAATTGCTTCCATCTGCGGGTTTGCAAGAAAGCCATACTACAGATTATGTTATAATTTTCAGTAATGAGATTTTGCTTACTTAATTTGAAATTTATATGGATTTTATATAACATAATGAAGCAGTAAAATATTAGAAATTATATCTGTTCTCTATACTTGCTTCAACTAAGAAGATCAAAGGAGTTTACAGAGAAATTTTACAAATTGAATTCCGCATATGCTTATGTTTACGCTAACAGGGTCATATATATATATTTTATTGAAAGAAATTGTATCATTTGTCGATACTAAGCGATAGGAAGCAGAAAAATTTGGCATTGCATAAATTACTCATACCTCCCGTTGTTCTTAATAAGAGCATATGGCTTATATATACGTATGTATGTGTATACGACATGTTTTATAAGAAATGTAATGGAGTTGGCATAAAATTAGCTCTTTTGCTAAGTGAACTTCAAGAAAATACTTTGCAATATACAAAGTTAAACCTTGATAAAATATCTGTAATTGAAAACCAACGTGGCGTATGAGTAATATCCTGGTATTGAAGTCATTCACGCAGATGTTTACAACAAACAAAAAGATAAAAATCATAGCGTTATATTAGACTATTTCCAACATTCGCTTTAATTTTAATATATTGGGTAGTCGAAAAAGTCTTTTCGTATTTTATCAATAGATGTCGTTGCAGTCGTATATCTCCAGTGCTACTAATCACATTGTGTCATACCATTTAGTGTTGTAAATGTGCGATTTTAAGTTTCATCTAACAAAAAAACAAAATTATTGGGGGAAGTTGAATAAAATTACATCTGTTCAAAAATGTGTGGAAACAATGAAAAAATTCGCTATATTTTGAAATTTTTGTATAAAAAAAGAAAGAATGTCACGCAAGCCACCAATGAAATTTGTGAAGTGTATGGAGACGTTGCTGCATCAGTTTGTGTAACACAACAATGGTTTGATCACTTCCGTTCAGGAAATTTCGATGTGAAAGATGCACCTCGCTCTGGTCGACCTATCGTTGAAAAAGTCGATGAAATTATGGAAAAGATTGACCAAGACCGCCACATAAGCAGCCATGACATCGCTAAGGAACTTAACATTTATCATCAAACGGTTTTGAACCATTTAAAAAAGGCTGGCTACAAAAAGAAGCTCGATGTTTGGGTATCACATGAATTGTCTGTGAAAAATTTAATGGACCGAATTAACATCTGTCATTCTTTGTTGAAACGAAATGAAATCGAACCATTTCTGAAGCGAATGGTAACAGCAGACGAAAAGTGGATCAAATAGGACAATAATATGCGAAAAAGACCATAGTGAAGCTCAACAAATGGTCACAAAGCCAGGATTGACGCCTCGAAAGGTTATGCTGAGTGTTTGGTGGGATCGGAAACATCCACTATGAGCTGCTCCAAGCTGGTCGAACGATTGATTCTACATTTTATTGCCAACAACTGATAAGACTGATGTAAGAAATCGAAAAAACGTTAGAACACACACAACTTTGATGACTCGGCAAAAACTGGTAGAGCTTTTCTGGGAAGTTTTGATCCATCCACCACCTGAGCTTGCACCATCGGACTACCGTTTGTTTCGCTCAATGCAGAACTCCCTTAATAGAGTAAATTTGGCTCCAAGAGAAGCCTGTGAAAATTACTTGTTGCAGTTTTTGGCCGAGAAACCAGAAAAGTTTTACGCTGATGGAATAATGTCTCTAGCGGAAAAATGGCATAAAGTGGTCGACTAAAATGGTACATATTTCATACATTGAAGTGTGATTTGTTCATCAATCATTAAGAAGTGATGCCGATAGCTTATAAAAAAATGTTATATTTTCTGTTTGTTTGGATTCCAAAGGGATCGTTTATTTTGAGTTTATGCTCGACAATACCACAATTAGTTCTGAAATGTGCTCTAATCAGTTGGACAAATTGAGTAATCTCAAACCGAATAAACTACAATTGATAAATTGAAAAGGTGTAGTGGTTTCACCAGAATAATGCGAGACCTCATACATGTTTACTGACTTGACGAAAGCTGTTGCAGCTTGAATGGGACGTGCTGCCACACCCACCATATTCTTCAGATTTAATACCTTCAGACTATTACTTTTTCGGTCTCCTGGAGAAGCTTCACCTCAAATCAAGACTGACCAAACCACTGGAACCAGTTTTTTGCTTGCAAGAATCAAACATTTTATGAGCATGGAATCAATCTCTTGTGGTTTAAGAGAACGTTGAAAACATGCCTCGTTCTGGACAACTTGCGACCTCTTCAATTGATCAAAATATTAAAAAAGTAAAGGATATGGTGCTTGAGTGTTAGAGAGATGACAAAAGAGCACGATATATCCCTCGAAACCGTTCGAATGAATTTTGTGGATATTTTGGGTATGAAACGCGTTCTTGCTCGACTCGTCCTGATAAAACTGAATTTTTCACAAAGAGTACCAAAAACAGGCCTCTTTGGGAATGTTTGATTGGGCGAATTCCGTTCCCACATTCATGAAAAGCGTTATAACTGCCGATGAAACATTATTTAATGAATTTGACACGCAAACAAGTCAATAATCATAAGAATGGAGGAAAACCAAAAAAACAACGCCAAAGCCGTACATAAATCAAAGCGATACTCATTGTTTTTTCGATATTCATGATTTGGTGCATGTTCCGGAGGGACAGACGGTCAAATAGGAGTTCTATTTGGCCGTATTGAGGCGTTTGCGTGAGAACATCTGTCGAAAACTGCCAGAATTGTGAATACCATCGATCAACCACCGTGTTCACCAGATTTGGCTCCGTGTAATTTTTTCGTGTTCCACAAACTGATATTGTATTACAACTGGTGGGAATTACTTTGAAGGCGACAAAATAAATTTTGATGAATTATTCAATATTTTGCGTTTTATTTACATTTTCCGGGTACTTTTTTGCCACAAAAATATTAGTGTGTTGAAAAAGGAATTCCTTTTACAAAAGGCACTACCTATCCTTCTACATGAAACAATTTCATTTGGTGAATTGTCACGGGTTTTGATAAAACTGTTGCATGTTATAACTACACTCTACTACAAATGAGCAGCTAATATCCGCTTAAACACTACCACCAACTGTTTAATAAAATATTTGTGACTTTTTGTATTGTCGCTTTTTGATTACCTTTTTGTACACCAGAATATTGGGCGCATCTTCGTTGCGACGCTGTTGTGGGTGATTTAGAATGGCGCCAGTGGTGAGTGAAGGCTTCGCACCAGGCAGCGCAGTATGGGAGCCGTCCGCGCCGCCGCCGCTGCCACTGCTGGCCGATGATTTCCCGTGTTGAGCGCTTTGCGTTTGCTGCTGATGATGATAGTGACTGTTGCTCACACCCAAACCGGCATTGGCGGCACTATTGCCACTGCCATTGCCAGCGATGCCACCCACGGCAGCCGGCGTAGACATGCTGGTCACACTGCTGGTGCTATTCGTACTCGAGGTGCACGTGCTATTGCTTGTGGTGCTGTTGGCGCTATTCATGTTGAAATTTACCTTTGGCGTTGACGATGATGATATTGGTGATGATGTGGTGGTGGTGCTGGTGGATGCTGTTATTTTGCCGCTTGCAACTGTGGCGGTGGTTGCAACGCTGACAGTTGTTGTAACGCTTGCTGCTGTAAATGTTGTTGTGCTGCTTGTTGTAGTGTTATGGTTTTTGCTGTTGTTTTCGCTTTTGACAACAACATTTTCATTTATTGTGACACTAGTGGTGTCTGTAACGGTAGTGGTTTCGTTACATTTGGTGGCTACCGCCGCTTCAACGCCTGCAGTTGTTTTCTCTGTTTTTGTTGTTGGAGCAGTTGTTGGTGCTGGCGCTTCTATAGCTGCTGCTGTTGGTGTTGTTGCTGATATATTTGTTGTATTCGTAGGTGTGGCAGGCGGTGGCGCAACGTCGGGCGTAACCACCGTTTTGGGCGTTGCTCCTTGCGGTGTGGTTGGCGTTACCGGTGTGGCCGGTGTTATTGTTGTACATATAGTTGCTTCAGCGGCCGTGGCAGGCGTCGCAGCTGTTGAGGAGTCATCCTCGCTCGCCAATTCAATCGAAATTGTCACACTTGACAACTCTAATGGCTTCATATTTGTTGCAGTTGTTGTTGTGATTGCGATTTTTTCCGGCACTTCATTACAATTATCGCCGCTCGTTACTTTGCTTGCTGCAAGCGTTTGCGCTGCAACCTCACCATTGTCACCACCCTCAAGCGCTATGCGTTGGCGGTGGCCCATCTCCTCACCCCCAATTGGACTACTTGCACTGGCAGCGGCGCTTTCGGCTGCCGATTTGGCAGCCAAAACGATTGAAGTTTGCGTTTTGTCCACCTCTGAAGTCATCGTTACCATTTTTTCATTGATTAGGAGTTATGGTGCTTGAGATTTCGCCACCGCACAAGTATACAAACTAGCTATGTATGTACTAGTATATACATACATACATACATACATATAACCGAAAAAAACTTCAATTCCTTTCAATTACTTATCACCGTTAAAATCACTTTCCATTAGTGTTTCGTTTGACAAGTCTACACGAAGACATTTACCGATTTGCAGTGCTGGGGTTTGTACGAAATACACGCTTCGATAACGATTATACGCCAAATGACAGTATGAACACCCCGCCGCCAACCGACCGACCGACCGACTGTCGCTACAAGGTGCACAGAGGGCAGTAAAAGCTAAAAAGGTCAGACCGAACTGCCGTTATCGGAGTTGTAGCACTCGAACTTACACGCACACTTACCTACGTACACGCACCCACATACATACATACGCACATACGTAGCTACACTCTCTGAGTGCGCACACTTAAGCCATTTTTTATTTGATATTTATTTTTATGACCGTTGCTGTTGCATTTGTTGTTGTTGTTCAAAACAGCGGGGTTGGGTCGCGAGTAATTGCTGTGCTCTCTGCGCCAGCTACCTTTCACTCGGCGCTGTTCATATATACAAATATATATAAATTTTCTTCCTTTTTCCTTACGCACTCGTAGAAATTTTTCCGTATAGCAAATTATCTGCAGACGATTTTATATTAACTCAACGGTATTCACACTTTCAAATTGTTAACTTTCAATTTATTATTTAGTAATGCGTTTTGATTTCAATATTATTTCACATTTTAATACACAAAAGTTGACTGTTGTACCGAAATTTCCAGAGTTATGTATTAATATGTTGCACCGTTAGGTATTTCCTCCTTTGCACGCCACACATAAATTCCAAATGTCACTTTGCCACTCGAAGCTGCCTGACACTGGCACTGGCCATGGCACACCGCCACTACTCGTGCGCTCAGCTTACTCGTTTACTCGTTTCGGTTGGCATTCGTTAACTCGGTGATTGCGCTCCTTTCGTGCCAGTTGTTCGTGACAATTTGCTCATCGTTTATTAATGCCGATAAAGTTATTTTTGTAGTTGTCCTTTGTTGTTGCTGCCAATTTTATGGTGTGTGCTTCTTTGAAGTGTCTTGCTTCAATGGCTTGCTCTCTGGCAACTTTCTTGTTCTCTACTCAGTTGACTGCTTTCTGTTCCCATTTGAGCGTCGGCTCTCAGTTTCACCATTAGCACTGTCAGCAGTGTTGCCACTAACTGTCATTTGTCAGTGAATTTATGACTCACATAAAGATATTACAAGATATAAGCAACTTTTGTGTCGAGTGAGCTAGTCACTGTTGATCTTGTAAGCTGAGGAGCTATTCCTGAATAGTCTTTACCAAAAATATCTACATAATATATGGACATACGAGAATTTCTCCTACCAGTTGTTATTTTATTATGTTTTGTATAGATTGTAGTTACTTTCGCTTAAAACTTATATATGAAGTTACCTAGATTCATATACTAGGTGGGTTCAAAATATAAAATTTCGTGGGTTTGGGAGTCCAATTGTCAATTTCCTTTATTTGATTGTTATACATGCCATTCAAATACTTACTTACTGCATTTCCCTTTGTCTGTCGTCTGGGAATTGCTGGCCAAAAACAAGAGTTAACGGATGCCCCAGCCTACATATCGCCAGACACGGTTCCGTGTGACTTTCTTCTATTTCCAAAAATAAAGTGAATCTTAAATGGTCGTCGTTTTACAAGCAGAGATAGAAAAGGGAAGAAGCACTGGCACATGCCCATAATATCAAAAGGAAATTTTCTGAAAGCGACGGCTTTAATGTAAACGATTGAGTAAATATTTTTTATCAAAAAAAAAAAATAAATACAATTTTCGCTAGTTTTTGAACATTTTTCTTATAAATTTCGAAAAAGAAACCTCAAATTTAATGTGCAATGTTTATTGTCATTCGCGAGAACATTCTTTGGCTTTTATTATTTTTAAATTATCTCTTTCAAATGTTGGCCGCGCATACGTCTCAAATAGTGTATCCGTTAAGCCCAACTTTCGGTGACTCGTTCAAGCATTTTGACTATTAACAGGCGAATGACACGCGTAATGTTTTGCTCCAAGGCCTGAATCGAAACGGCATTGTCCGTGTAGACTTTAGATGGTGCGATATCACACGAACTTGGTGGCCAATCGATCGACCCAAAACATGAAATTATCTGCTAACCGAACTGATCTCTCTATAAATCCAATGATTGATGCGATGTGTGAGAGGTGGTGTTGTCTTGTTGAAACAAAATGTCGTCGAGATCACGAGTTTCAATTTCAGGCATGAAATAGTCGGTTATCATGGCGCGATAACGGTCGCTATTGACGCTTTCGTTCTCAACGGTATAATTTTTGAAGAAATATGGACCGATGCTTCCACCGTCCCACAAACCACACCAAATCATTGTTTTTTCTAGATGAAATGGCAGCTTTTGAATTTCTTCAAGTTGCTCTTCGTTCTAAATGCGGCAATTTTGCTTGTTTACATACCCATCGAGCCAGAAATGGGCCTCATCGCTGAACAAAATTTGTCACGAAAATTAAGCATTTTCTTGGAAGTTTTCAGGATCCTATAGAGCGAAGCGATGTCGCTTTGGGAGGTCGAGCGGTTTCAATTCTTGCACAAGCTATATTTTGTACTCTTTATATTAAAAATCTTGACGTGCAATGCGCCAAGTTGTTCCAGTTAGTACAAAATGTTCTCGTGAAAGTGAGTCAGAGAAGTGCCCGTAGTGTCCAGAAGTTTGGTACCGCCAGCGCATCAATTGAGGAAGACTCAAATCAGCCTCTCACATGTCATTCTCAAGCGTTGGGCATCGTTGTGGCGAATTTTGCGAAAAGATCTTAGCTTACATCCTTACAAGATCAAATTGACGCAAGAATATGAAGCCGCTTGATCACCAGGATCGTCGTATGATGATCCGGATTTTCATCGAAAAATCAACCTCAGCCATGAAGCTATTTTCTGGCCTAATGGCTTCGTCAATTAACAAAATATGTGCCATCTTTACATCCCGAAAAAAATACGGTTTGGTGCGGTTTATGGGCCCGGGGCGTCATTGGGTCGTACTTCTGCCGTGATGATCAAGACCGGGACGTCACTGTGAATGGGAATCGCTACCGCTCAATGATAAGCGAATATTTTTGACCTGATTTGGAAGGTATGAACTTGGTCAATATATGGTTCCAACAGGACGGCACTACAAGCCACAGAGTGAATGTCACAATCGATTTATTAATAACCAAGTTTGGTGAGCGTATTACCTCACGAAATGACCCAGTCAATTGGCTGCCTCGGTCCTGCGATTTGACGCCATTAAACTATTAACTGTGGAGCTATGTCAAGTCTATGGTTTATGCCAACAAGTCAGCGAGGATTGATGAACTCCGTCCGAACATCGAATGTGAAATTGCAGCAGTATCGGCCGATTTATGCTTGAAACCCGTCGAAAATTAGGTTAGCGTCTGGACTTCTGCAAGGGTGTTCATGGTGGTCATGTAAAAGAAGTTTCTTGACTATATTACAAGCAACGAACTATCTCTCTGCAGATAGTAAAAGCTGACAACTTCAAGTGCGATCCTATTTATGTCTCAAAGGTATACTGAAAATGCTAAAAGAAAAATAAAAATAGCTTTTCTCTGATTTGAAGTTTAAGTGTCTGAACTTTACTCCTATGCAGAGGATAGATTATTAAAATGACCAATTTTAGTGATTTGGAAATCAGTTTAAAAATATATTTTTAATTTGATTCAACTTTTGAATACTGAAATAATTTGCAAATATTAATCAATAATAAAAAAAACAAATTTACTTTTCTATTTATATTAATATTTGGAAAACGTAATCTGGCAGCACATTAACAACTGCCGTTGCATATAATTCTCATTGATGTGAGTATGTGCTAAAAAATGTCCGTCTCTGGAACGGAATTTTACGCTCTCTTCCACACGTTTCATTGAAGCGGAGAGCGTTGAGCAAGCAAATTAGTGGTGCGCATGCGTCATTTGGTGGGCCTAGGACAAAAATAGCATAATTGGCATGAAAGGATGACTAAATGACTAACTGATTAATTGAAGCGGAATGAAAGAATGGTCAAGTGGATGACTGATTACCGCTTCGTTGGTTGTGTCGCTGATGTTAAGTTCGAGTGACTGCAAATGGTGGGCCGCACCAAACACGGCTGGGTGTAATGTTTGATAAGCATATGACTACAAATATGTTTTTGTTAATATTAAGTAGTGGCTTCTGTGTGTGCAGATATTTTTGGGCGTGAGGATTTTAAGTATTTTCAATATATGTATAAATGTCACTATACCCCTATACCCAATTAATACAAAATTTTGTATTTTATGTACTTTTGTGATAGCAATAAAATTATTGACTATTATACTTTTAGGTAGATTTATAAATGTGAAATATATATTTTTATTTTTTGATTTTCGAAATAAAAATTAAGATTTTTTTGAAGGCTATAAATTAATATTTTCTAGATTTAACGTCATCGCATAACGGTATTGGATCCAGTATTGACAGATAAATGGCGTTACCCTTTCAATAGATACCTCAACGGCCCGATTGGTTTAACAATGTGAGAATATTCAATGAAAATGATCGACACTACTCCTGCTATTCGGCTCTGGGCGTCTGCTACAAATTTCGCTCTCAGCTAGGAACAGCACATCAGCAACAGCGAGTGCCAACAAGTTAACATCTCATACTTTAAAGCTGTTAAAATCCTATGTAATTCATTTGTCGAAGGCCAGAAATCAATATTTTGTAGATTTAAGCAGACCGAATAACGGTATTGGATTCGAAATTTGTGGAATGTCGCAAAAAACGTTACCCTTTCATGTGACACCACAACGACCCCGATCGGTCAATAAATATGGGAGTTATCGGATGAAAATGGCCGACAGTGCCCCTGCTAGTCGGTTCTACGCGTCTAGTACAAATCTCCAATTTTTGCCATCAGAGAGGAATTTCGTTGCGCATCATCATCACCTAAACCAAAATGTAAGTAAATTCACAGAACCCACACCAAAATGATTATCACAGAAAGCCTTATTGCAAAAACCATGTATATTTTTTTATGTAAAAAATAGAGATATGTGCTAAAATAGAGATTATCAAAGCAAAATATGCAATAATGTGTTTTTTATTTAATTAATTTTTAATGAAAACAAAAGTGAGTATGCATACAATTTTATTTTGACAAATTTTCTTCCATTTTTCCCATATAATTTTTTTATATTCATAATTATACATTTTCTATAAATTTTCGAAACTCCTCTCAATTACCTTACATTTGACACCAACGGCTTTCTACCAATATTCCAAAAAACTCCTCTCGAATCCCTCTAATTTGATACTAAAATCATCAAAATCGCTTAAGATTTGGCGATCCTACGAAAATTTTCTATTTTCTTTCAATTTTCCAAAACTCTTCTCCAATCCCTTTAATTTGACACCAAAATTACCAAAATCGGGTCAGATTTGCCGGAATTACGAAAAATCGCTATTTTCTTTCAAATTTCCAAAACTCCTTTCAAACCCCTTTAATTTGACACCGAAATCATTAAGATCGGCTAACATTTGCCGGAATTACGAAAAATCCCCATTTTCCATCAATTTTCAGAAACTCCACTCAAATCCCTTTAATTTGAGACCAAAATCTTTAAAATCTGTTAAGATTCGACAATTCTAAGAAAATTCGCTATTTTCTTAATTTTTTCCAAAACTCCTTTTAAACCCCTTTAATTTGACACCAAAATCATCAAAATCCGATAAGAATTACCAAAATTAAAAAAAATTATATATTTTTATTAATTTCTTTCAATTTTCTAAAACTCCTCTCAATTTCCTTTAATTTGACACCAAAATCATTAAAATCGGCCAAGATTTGCCGAAAATACGAAAAAATGACAATCTGGTCACCCCAGCGGCGCAAACAAAAAATTGCATTTCCCAAATCGCCAATTTGCACCAGGCACCCAGAACCGCCCAGTAGGTAGCTGCCGCAAAAATTTTTTTTTCTGTAGCCTACCTCAAAGGCGCAAACTGAAACTGCGCTACCGGCCCATGCAGGACACCCGGATGTGATGCCAGCTATCATGTTTACCTGAATAACTTCTATAATTCGCAACCGATTTCGTGCATGCGGGTATCAAATTAAAGGGCAAGCGTGTAGCTACACGATCACATACAAAAAAATGGTAACGAACCACAAATAGAAGATATTTTTTGAAGAAAATGTGTCGAAGCAGCTCTATGATAAAAACATGAAAATTTCATATTAATAAAGTAAGATGAAACGATCTTCGTGTTATCAATCACTAGAATTACGTTTCATAAGTATATTCTGTTAACGGCAACATTTCAGCTGCAACACATTCGTAGTTAATGCATGCTTTTGAATAGCTTCTTTCTAGTTAAATTGCCAATCTTTCATAACAGATGAAAGCAAGTGCACAATAATTATGTTTTCTAGAGGCTATCACCTTTCATTTGCCACCAAAAACATTGAAATCGGTTGAGTTTTACCAAAGTTATAGCGAATATGCGATCGCTATGTATTAGTACTGCATTATCCACCATTTCCTGTAGTTGCGTGCGCGAAGAGAACTTAACGCGGTCAGGTAAAACCCAGCCGATTTCAATGATTTTGGTGGCAAATGAAAGGTGATCGCTTCTAGAAAATATAGTTTTAAGCACTTACTTTCATCAGCCACGTAAGCATGGCAATTAAGCTAGGAAGAAGCGATGCAAAAACAAGCAATAAATACGAATGTGTTCTAGTTGAAATGTTGTCGTTAACAGGATATACTTATGAAGCGTATTTCTAGCGATTGGTACTAGAAAGACCGTTTCATCTTATTTTGTAAGGAAGGAATTTACAGTTTTTCCCATAAAGTTACTACGATACATTTGATTCACAAAATATTTTCTATTTATGATTTGTTACCATTTTTTGGTATTTGATTGTGTAGCTGCACGCTTGCCCTTTCATTTGGTGCCTGAACCGTCAAAATAGGTGCAGAATTATGGAAGTTATTCGCGTAAACGTTGTAACATGCTTCACATCCGGCTGTTCTGCATGTGCCGGCAGCGCAGTTCATAAAGCGCCTTTGAGGTAGGCTACAGAAAAAATTTTTTTTTGCGGCAGCTACCTACTGGGCGGTTCTGGGTGCCTGGTGCAAATTGGCGATTTGGGAAATGCAATTTTTTGTTTGCGCCGCTGGGGTGACCAGATTGACTTTTTTCGTATTTTCGGCAAATCTTGGCCGATTTTAATGATTTTGGTGTCAAACTAAAGGGATTTTAAAGGAGTTTTAGAAAATTGGAAGAAATTAAGAAAAATTGCGATTTTTCGTAAATTCGGCAATTCTTAACTGATCTTGATGATTTTGGTCTCAAATTAAAGGGATTTGAGTGAAGTTTTTGAAAATTGAAGGAATTCGTAATTCCTGCAAATCTTAACCGATTTTGATGATTTTGGTGTCAAATTAAAAGGATTTCAAACGAGTTTTGAAAAATTGAAGGAAAATAGGAATTTTTCATAATTCCGGCAAATCCGAGTTTGATGATTTTGGTGTCAAATTAAAGAGATTTAAATGCAGGGGCATCTCGAGTACCTATGAGTGTTTTTTGTTTAATGGTTATACTTACACTTACTTCGTTTCTTCTTGCAGCAATTAAAAATTTTTCTTTTAATTAGTTGAAATTAAACTATTCAATATTTATTTAAGTAACTTTTAAGCATGTTGATGATATTGTACATGCATTTCTTTTATAAATCGTTCGTTTTTATATAAATTAACTTAATATTAAATATGTTATAATATGACATTTAAACAGATGGTTTTTAGGCTTTTAGACATGCATTTGCTTAAAGCTAAATTTCTTAGTAGTATATGAAAAATATAGTTATCGTTTAATTATATGTTTATCGTTTTAGTTATATGCATTTTATATATAACCATTATCGTTCATTATCTCTTTATTTATCAATTCAAATCGGCCATTTCTCACAATCATGGCATGGATATGTTACATTATTATGTGTATATTTTAAAGTGATTTTTTTCTTATCACTACTGACTTATTCTAACTAAAAGTAATTGCTGATGTATAAATATTTAAATATATGTATATGCTTAATAAATTCTTGTTTTTTTTTGTTTTGTTTTCAGAGTGATAATACTTTATCGAATCCATTCAATCATTTTGCTTAATTAATTTATTTAGTTTTGCTTACAACATAACTCATAGTTAAACAATATTTTTAGTACAAGCTTTTAGTGAAGCAACTAAAACTATGAAATGTAATAGAAGTGAAGAGAACGAGTATTTAAAAATTAAGCTGAAGTTAGCTAAAATATCACTAATAAGTAGATATGTTATAATGTTTTTTCCTTTCATTTATTACATGATAGATTTTGTCAAACCAGATTTCTTAGCTTTACAGTGATAGATATGTTCTTGACGTACATTTATAGTTACATACAAGCATCTTTACTAAATAAGGCTGGTTTTCTTTTTCCGCACCACTCGGTTTGCTGTCAGTAAATCTGTGAAAATCTGCTATTTTGTTGTCTAGATATACAATTATATAATATATTCGAATAACGATTGATATATCACAACATTTAACTATTGCTTGCTTCAACCGATTTTTGACTTTATATCTTTTTTAAGCTTCTGTCTTCTATAAATTTTCTTTGAGCAATTTCAATCAAGAATATGCTAGCAAATACTCCATCTTTTCTATAAACTACAGCACAACTTATTGTTCGCTTTTGATTTGGACAATACTTCCATGCGGCAATGCTACCATGTTTGTTTCCAATGCTGTCAATTAATACAATTTTTACTCGTTCGTTTCACCACTCACTAATTGCTCGTGAATGGAGTGTAAATACTATTTAATTTAGTTATGATAAACCATAAAACTTATGTAAAAATATAACTAAAAAATGGTAGGATGGAGCTCAGAATATGATAAAAATTAGATGCTCGCACCATACTCAAATTTTCTAGATCAAATCATCCATTGTTTCATAATTGTAAAAAATCACTTGATTTGTGATTTAACATAGGATTTTTGAGTAGCACCCGACAACCTAATTTGTGCCTTACTTTGAGCTTCTTTTTGACTTATATTTTTACAGAAGGTTTATGGTTTATCAAAAATAAATTAAATTAGGTGCTCAGTAGTTGGCTACAAAATACTATATTAGGGTGGTAGGCAAAATATCTAAATCATAAACAAAAAGCTTTTCTTTTTTAATATAGGAGTATACAAAATCTTCGGCAAAAAAAATATATTTCCTAAAAAAAAAACATAATTTATGGCAGACAAAAGTCTCAAAAAAAATCTAAATTGGTTGTTTTCTTTGCTATGATTTTCCCAAAAAGCATCCGAAAGGCGTTTAATGGACTTGAATGAGGCTTCAACTGAAGTCTACATTATTGTATTTATTTTTCCTTCTCTGCCGTAATATCAAAGTCTGTGCGATTATTCTGTTAAAAAATACATTTTGTGGATAATTCGATATTTTTCTAAGATTATCTGTTAATAATGGAAAGAAAGAGTTGGATTTGAAAGAGTTTTTTTTTCTTATTTTTACTGCATTTCACAAAACTATTATAATTAAAGATTTTGGAATTAATAGTTGATCCAAATCTTACTTTTTGGATTTCTCCAGACAAATTAGTAAATAGTTTCAAATTAATTTTTGTTATTAAAAAAAAAACATTTTCTATTTTTTAATTTAGATTTTCTTCTAAGTTATATTTTTTAATGAAAAATATTAAAAACAAAAATAATTAAAAAAAAATATTTAAAAAAATATATTTTTTTGTATTTAAAAATTAAAAAAAAAATATTTTGTATTTAATAATTAAAAAAAAAATTTTGCATTTACAATTAAGAAAAGAATATTTTGAATTTAAGGATTAAAAAAAAATATTATGTATTTAAAAAGTAAAAAAAAAGTTATTTTGAATTTTAAAATTAAAAAACCAAAATTTTTTTTTTAAGAATTAAAAAGAAAATGGATTTAAAATATTTTGAAAATTTTTTTATTTACAAATTAAAAAAAAATATTTTGAATTTAAAAATTTAAAAAATAAATATTTTGTATTCAAAAATTAAAAATAAATTTTTTGCATTTAAAATTAAAAAAGAATATTTTGAATTTAAAGATTAAAAAAAATATTTTGTATTTAAAAATTAAAAACAAAAGATATTTTGAATTTAAAAATTAAAAAACCAATATTTTGTATTTTAAGAATTAAAAAAAAAATGGATTTATTATATTTTGAAAAATTTTTTATTTACAATTAAAAAAAAATATTTTGAATTTAAAAATTTAAAAAATTGATATTTTATATTTACAAATTAAAAACAAAAAAATTTTGTATTTAAAGATTAAAAAAAAAAAACTATTTTGAATTTAAAGATTAAAAAAAGTAATTTTTTTATGAAAAATTAATAAAATAATATTTTGTATTTAAAAAATAAAAAAAAAATTTTACATTTAAAAATAAAAAAAATGGATTGAAATTTTTTTGAAAAAAAAATCTATTTAATATTTTTTTAATTTAGAATTTTCTTAACATAGAAAACTATTTTCTATTTTTTTAATGTATTTAATTTTTTTTATTTGTTTTTTTAACACTATCTAATCGCACAGCCTTTTAAATATTTTTTCATAATTTTTTTGAAAACAAACATTTTGTAATAGTTGGAATGGACGATTTTTCTGGGATACCAGTTGCAGCTGATCGGAATGTTTTAAGAAAGAAAGCCGTCCACAGCCTAAATCAAAAGATTTCGAAGCATAAGAAAATCCTTAGAAACATAATAAAATCATTAAAGTGATGCTGATAAGACCTAAGAAGCTTATTAGCTTAAGTTATTACTTATTCAGAATTGAATTAATTATAAAAAGTATTTGTCAGAGTCGAATTAGTTATAAAAAGAATTGATTATTGATATAATTGCATGAAAACCGCTGCTGAAAGAATGTTGTTCGAACGATGGTGCTGGTAATGCAGTTTTTCAAAATAATTTTTTATACCAGTTAAAAGCTTTTTGCGGTTACTTGCTGAAAAATTTTGGAAGCCTGGCAGAGGTTATCGATTAACGGTAGGTATTATCGATTTAAGAAACAAAATCTGTTGCTTCGGTATGAATGGAAAAACATATCAAGGGGGGAGAAAGTTTTCATGGTGAAATGACTTTTTTGTGAATTTATTTCTTAAATATGGATTGAGTAATTTTATTCGAACCTTTTGTACATTATTGAGTATACTTTTGAAAATAAAGAGTTCTTTTTTCGTCACTTTTTTAGTTAAAAATTTTAAAAGCGGTTTTTTCAAAACTACTTTGATAATTTGACTAATTTTTCTCGGTTTTTTATTTTCGGATAATTTCCAGGCGAGTTGCGATGAACACGGCAAATTGTTTTTTCTTTTTCAAGAGTTCTGAGGGAAGCTCTGTTACCGGTTTATGATTCAATATTTCTGGATGAAAAATTACCCTATATTGTGAAAAGTGTGATCAATAATGTACAACAGATCCGAATAAAATTACTCAATCCATATTTATGAAATAAATTGGCAAAAAAAAGTATTTTTTTTAACTTAAAACCCTTACCTTTCCCTAAAGTTATGTATATAGTACCTACTATCAGATATGAAAGTTTTACTCATGGAAAGCAATATTGGAAAGATAAATAAATTTAAATACAAATAAAACGTGATCTGAGTATTCATAATATTCGTTCAAAACTTGTGTAAATAAATGGTTATAGTGTTTGATGTCATTTTTCTTTTAGAATTTTTCGAAAATAAAATAGTTGAAAATAAAATAAAATAAAATTCTTTCCAAAAATTGCTCGTTTCGACTAAAATATTAGAGAATTTTGCCTAAGATTTCAAAAAACAAATCATTGGTCATATATATGGTATAAAAATATTAGCAATAACTCGGAATGAATAATGATGATGAGACATGAGGCAAACAATACAAATATAATTTTAGAGTTTAGCATTTAAGCCAGACAGTTGAAATCGATGAAATCAAAATGCAGACAGTAAAATAAAGACACAACCCATAACATATTCACTAAGGGGAATTTTGCTAGGATAAGCGTGGGTGAATTTTTTTATTTAATAACAAATTTTTAAATTTTTTGACTAATTTTTTTCAAATTTTTAAAAAAAAATTTTCTGTTCTGTCTTTTTTTCGGATTTGTCTGAATTTAGAATTCATTGATTATGATTGCAACTGTCATTGAAATACAGCTATAATTGCAGAAAAAATATACGCTAACATAAGCGCTTAACATATAGCATAAGAGCACTCATATTTAATGACCAAAATATGTGTTGCAGCTAAATTCAAATAAAAATAAATGTGTCGATATTATTTGTTAATAATATTGCTACACTTACCCACTACCCACGTGCCCCACAACAAACAAGCAACGACGCTGTGGCAACTTGAAACGCTTACAATTTGGCTTACGCGCCGCCAGACTTAGCCGCGACTGTTAGTTGGCGAAGTACAAGCAGTGTGCTTAGTACTAATGAGCGATTCGTGGATTGGCAGTTTGGCGGGCAAATAAATACAGGTGGTGCAACGCAAGCTGTTAAGGTAGGCATTCGTTAAAGCACAGTTATACGCACAGCAACGCACAAGTGCTCATTCAATCATTCAAGCACTCCATCAAACAGTCACTCAGCCAGACACACCCGCGCTGCGTGGCCGTACGCTGACACTTACACCACAAATCAAACATAGCTATAAAAAAAGGCTTTGCCGCTTTTCCTATCACCGTCACTTTTTGTTTAGTGATTAACATTACCGTTATTGCTGCGCGTTGGTTTCGTATTTGTGCTGGCATTCGTTTTGCCGCCCTCCTCACCACGACTTTGGCTGTCATTGCTGCTGCTGCTGTCGTCATTGTTATTTTTGTTGTCGTTGTTACTGTTGTTATTGTTGCTACTGTTGTTGCTGTTGCTGTTATTTTCGTTGTTGCTTCTACCACTACCGTTGCTATTATTGGAGCGTCGAAATTTCGGCGCGATGTAATAGAGACCGTCCTGCTCGCCCGTCGCCGTCAGTTGCGGCGGCAGGCGCTGAAAGCCGTTCGCTCGATATAATGGTGAATAGGCTTGTGGTCGCACCACTTGCGGATGTGATATGTATTCACTGTCCGGGTTGATGGGCGGCAATGGCTGCCGGTAGTTGACCAAAATGTCACGATGCAGCGGTATTTGCGGTTGATATTGACGTGGTGGCGGTAGTTGCTGTTGTTGTTGCTGTCGCTGCTGTTGTTGTATTTGTGGTGGCGCATAGTATTGCGCTTGGTGTGATAGTGCTGGACCTGGTTGTTGTTGTGGCGCTGTATAGCGTTGTAATTGCGGCGGAAAAGGACTTTGCGGTAAGGCCGGTTGATAGGGATTAATGTATTCCGCATCCGGATTGAGCGGTGGCCGATTTGGTGCATAATTCACATATGTATCGTTCTCTAAGCTCCACAGCGTTTGTGGTTGTTGCTGTGGCTGCTGATAATTAGGCTGTGGCGGCGGCGGTGGTTGGCGATAGTTGATGACACGCCGCTGTTGGAATGGCTCCTCGTAGAAGCGGTTGTTTTGACGCGCATGTAGCGCCGGACCACCGTAGTAGTAGCCATTGAAACCGCGTTGTTTGGGTGCGAAAGCTACCGGTGGCCGTTCAATGCGTTGGTACTGCTGCGGCGGCTGGGAATACTCATTCAGCTCTTGTTGTTGATTCAGTGAGACCCAAGGCGCCTGCGTGGTGACATGTGTGCGCTGGTTACCTTGATATTGACGCAGCTCCGGTTCGGCTGAGCGGTATTCGGGTAGCAGTGGTGTTTGTTGTAAATATTTGGCGCCTAAGCGCAACTTCTTCGAACGCCCTTGCGGTAGAGGCGGTATTTGTTGGTAAGGCGTATCGGGTTGTATTGGCACGAGTGTGGTGGTTGATTGATAACGCGCTTGTTGCTGTTGTTGTTGTGAGTATTGCTCTTCTTGCTGTTTCTGCTGCTGCTGTAGACGCGCATTCGCCTTCTCTACATTAATGGCTTGGAAAGAATTCTCATCGTCTACAGGTGGACTGTAGGTGACCATTGGCTTGAATGGTGCTTCATCATATTCGGCTGGTGGCTGGAAGTCTTCAGCATCCGCTGTAGGTTGTGGCGGCTCCAAATTCTTTGATGCATCGAAATTGAACTCATATATAGGTTTGGCTTTTGGTGTGCGTGGTATGTTGTTATCACGCAACTGTTGGTTTTGGTAGTAGCGCAGTGTTTCGCGTATCGCATTGACCTCCTCTTCAAAGTTCTCCAGCGGACGTGGTTTGTAGACGGTAGGCTCGATCGGCACTTGTGGTGGTCGCTTGTATCGCACCGCTTCCGGTTTGGGTGTGATGTAGACCACATCTTGTGGCAGGTATGGACGTTGTGGCTGCAGTTGTGGTGGCAAGAAGTTGCGTTGGTTTTGAGGTTGTGATTTGAAGGGCCGTTTGCTGGTGGCATACAATTTTATTGGTTTAGCCAGTACCGGCTTTTCGGTAGTGGAGAGGAAATCATCGATAACATTTGTAGTAACACCGTTATGTTGACGCTTAGCCTCGAAGTATTCGTAGTAGATGGGGTTGGATTTCGAAAGTGGTTCCTGGTTGTTACGCGGTGTGGTCGGTTCATAAGCGATGGCATTCGGACGCGATTGTGGATATTTGTGGGACGGGAAGATGGGTATGTGTACTGCCACAGGCACAGGTATAGCCTGAATGATTTCTGGTGGTGACGCAGTTGGTGTGGGTGCCGGTGGTGGTGGCGGTTGTTTGGTCGGTTGCACATGTTGCACGGCACGTGGTGGCTCCGGTGTAATGATAATCGTTTTGGGAGAATACTGATGTATTTTCGTGATAACTTTTGGTCGTTGAGGCGCCTCAGTTGTGGTTGAGGTGGTGGTTGTTGAAGTAGTGGTGGTGCTTGTGGTAGTGGTTGTTGTACTCGTAGTGGGTGCAGGTGTACCATAACCGCGATGTCTTGAAGGGGTATGCACTTTTTCTGGTTTCTCCAAACGACTAAATTGATTTGCGGGTGGCGGCAGCACAATTCCCGGCACCAATGGACCCGGCGGCACTGGATTTGTGTAGTTACTTTTATAGACAAAAGTATATGCGGGCGGGTAATACAATGAAGGATCATCTTCATCGAAGTAATCGGTACCATTCGAATTGTCCAATGAACCGTTATGTGCAAAAGTGAATGGACCCAAATTTGGGAATGTAATGGGTCGTGCATTATTCAAGAAGGGATTCACGAATGTTTGGTTGTGATATAGCCACGGCGGTGAGGGTGCCGGGTAGTTGTAACCCGGTTCGCCTTGCGCAGTATCTTGAGTCGATCCCGGCCGGGTAAGAAGATTTTTCTCGTTGTCACTGTCACTTTCGGTTGATGGGTAGTTGGCTTCCGCGCCGGCGGGATAAACTGGTATCGATTCGTTAGCGATCGGATAGACGACCGTGAATTTATTATTTCCGATAAACTGTAGCGGCCCATTCTCCTCGAGCTGGACGGGAAATGGTGGCGGGACTTTTGGATTTGGTGGTATTTTGATTTGTCGACCGGGTGCATCGTAATCATCGATGGGAGGCCACGGTTCATCCGGTTCGCCCTCATTAAGATTACCACCCTTGATTACAAGCAAATGATCCTCAGCCAGCCAAATGTCCTCTTCATTGAGACCACCAAATGTGCGTTCATTATCTATGGGCGTCTCCTTATTCGGTAAATAACTAATAACACCGGGTCTTTTTGGTGGTCGTCGAAATATTTCCTTTTCTATTAGCCCATACTTGCCATCACGTACTTGATCAGAAAGTGTCTTCTTTGATTCGTCCTTACTTTTCTTCGACTTAACGGTGTTCTCTTTGCCTGAGCCGGCACTCAGACGCAATATACCGTTATCCCAATTATCGAAATCGCCGTCATCCTCCAACAATGCTTCATCATCTGCATTATCATCATCATTCAATATGGTGTCTTTTCGTTCGGTTTTCATATGAAATGGAATCGCCGTTGTAGTTGTAACTGTATTCGTTGGTGTGACAGCAGTTGTGCTCACTTTCATCAAACGATATGTACTGCTCATGGCCAGTTGTCCTCCTTTGGTGCGCACATATTGATATGCGGGTTTCTGTGTTGTTGAATTACTAGTTGTGCTGTTGGCTGTGATGGCCGAAACCTGATAGGTGGAACGTCCTTCCGCATTTTGAATGTGACCCGCTACAAGACGATGGATCATGCGTGGTCTGAAATGAACAACGAATAGTGACAGAAAAATAATGCATAACATACAAGGAACTGAAAATTTTTAATAATTGTCCTTATGGTGGACCTATTTGTAGTCCATATCTGCGTGGATGATAGTTCTTTTAGATGTAGTAACCAGTTTGTGTAGAGCATTAAGTTATGATTGAAAAGGAACAAATTTTTGTGGAGCCTTGGTATAAGGATATAATAAAACGTGAATTCGGTAGAATTTGACCGTCAGACGGTATGAGTATAAATGTAGTGTGCATCGGAGCAACTGCCCAGCTTGAAAGTAATGCTCTCAAAACAACAAAAATAAAGAAGATTCCCAACTCTTTAATATGTTGCTATCTTCCAACCCAGGAAGCTGAGAATGTGGCTAATTGACTTCTCCTAGCTTCAAACATAAAAATATACTAAAAATTTTATTCATCCGAAACGAAAATTACGAATAAATACAATAGAACAAAAACACATTCGAATGCGACTTTCTCAGCAACATTTGGAGCGTTTTAAAAAGGATAAAGTGGATTTTGTGCGTCGATTCATCACTATGGATGAGACTTGGGTCTATCACCATGATCCTGAATCAAAACAAGAGGCTAAAGAGTGGTGTGAACCTGGTTGTTCGGCTTCGAAACGAGTTCGTGTCCGGAAATCGGCCAAACGTGTTATGGCATCAGTTTTTTGGGATGCGAGAGGAATTTTGTTTGTGGATTACTTGCAAACTGGTAAAACAATTAATTCTGAATATTATTGCAACCTTTTGGACCAGTTGAAGGAAAAAATTCGTGAAAAAGACCCGGTTTGCAGAAGAAAAAAATCCTTTTTCATCAGGACAATGCACCGTGTCACAAGAGCATTTTGACAACGGCTGAAATACATGAATTAAAGTGTGAATTGTTGGTGCATCCACCGTATTCACCAGATTTGTTCCCCAGCGACTTACATTTGTTTCCAGAACTCAGAAAATTTATGCGTGACTAGCGTTTTTCATCAAAAGAAAAGGTCATAACGGCTGTTGAAGCATATTTGCAGACCTTCCTGATTCTCACTTCAGTGATGGGATCCACAGATTGGATGATCATTGGAGCAAGTGTATTAATGTTTAGGGAGATTGTACTGAATAATAAAGTGTATCTTAAATTTTAAAATTGTATGTTTCTTATCAAACGACAAACCTGAACAACCTGGTACCTTTATCTTTAATAGCCTTTTGATTTTTTTCTGTTTTAGTAACTCATTCGGCCGGAATCATGTCAGCAGTTGCGGATCTTTTTTTTTGGGACCGAAGACAGCACATAACTCCGTTATTTTTCAATATTTTTGTAAAAAAAAATCATAAAATATAGCTGAAAATATACCTTATTATGTCCAAAGAATTTCGAAACATTCGATTGCGTACTTTCTTCCTAAAAAAATTCACGAAAATCAGCAATTTTTTCATGTGTTACACTGGTATAATCGGCCTGATCGAAGGATTTTTATTTTTTCAAAAATTTCGATTTTTTAAGACCAATTTTTGATTGTTTTTAGATGAATCTCCAAGGACTTATGCTTGTCACCGCAAGTACCTTTGGAACAGGGTAAGGAGTTATATCCACTTATGAATTACAAATCTCGATATTTTTGCTTATGTATCGAATGTAAATATTGAAAATGTCTTTCTCAAACAGCTGAAACGATCGACTTGAAATCTTTACATGGAAGATTTTTGATAATATGGGCATTTTATGGGCGATATGAACGTTGGGCACATGATTTGGGTAGGTTTTCAGAAGCTGCGATTACTTAAGATATCCGTTATACGGTTCGACGAGAGTAGGTTATGAAGAGACACGATTTAATTTGTACCGACATTAACGATGTTATGATAAAGAGATCTGATCAAGAGATGATCAAAAATTAGGGAGTAGTTGCCATATACAACTACCTACCGGGCGTCTGAACGGCAAGTTGGTAGGACTGCATATAACATTTACCAAAAAAGGCAAATTGTTTAGTTATCTCCGAGTTACACGTGTTTTTGTAAACAAACAAAAGTGAATTTTTGATTTTACTGAGCAAAGAACTTGCATCAAAATTTCTATTCGGAATAAATTTTTTGGTTGCGGACACGTTGAAAATGTTCCGAAAGGGCTTTGGTGATCAAACTATGCCACGAAAAAAAAACAAAAAAAAATTGATACAATGAGTTTAAAGCGAACCGAAAACGCGTCGCACGATCTGGACATTCATTCACCTCTACAGATGAGGATCACTCCAAAAAATCAAAAATTTGGTAAAAATCGTAGATTGACAATTAGAGACCTCGCTGATAGCTTTGAAGTATAATTTGACTGAATACAAACATTTTGTAGAATGGTTTGTGCCTCAAACGCGGCAATTCCCAATTGGGGCCAAAATCAGAATAATGCACTGCCGTGGTTCTTCGCCACTTTTTTAGCACTCAACTCGGCTCATATTGTGCCGCCATAACCGTATTCGTCTAATTTAACAACGTGAGACTTCCGTTTTGGCACGACTGAAGCGATAAAAACCGATTCGAAAAAGATGTGGAATTCTACATCGGAAAAAGAATATTCCAACTGTTTCGAAATTGAAAAAAATGTTGAAAAAGTGCGAAATGCTTAGAATTTACATTTTATGAACAAATTCACCTTATATTTTGGTCACAGTAGTACTTTTTGGTCTATTATATAACTACGGATACTTAAGGCTCCCACAAACAACTATTAAAAGCCTTCAATAGCCTGGTATACCTAAGGTGGTAGTGTTGCTTATCGCTTTCGTTGGCATGATTACTTAATTTCAGATGAAATCTAATTTCACTTTAAGTACTTGGGCAACGCCCCGCTTATTAAGCATAGCTTTGAAATCGTCGATTTATTTTCCTTTAAGGCCCCGGAACTAGAGCTGATTATTAAAGCGTTAAATTCACATTCACCCGTTTACAACGATAGTGCTTGACCCGCAATAGCCGCAACTGCCCACTATTATTACAAATCACGTGTACAACAATAAAAAACAAACAAACAATGAAACGCTCACTAGCGTTAGCTGGCCGTAAATCACAAAATGCGAATCGTAAATCGCCAATCACTTTGAGTTTCGTACGTCTGTTTGTTTGTTTGTTTTTGCTAAAAATAAAAATGTATGAAAGAGGCAACTCACGATTTTGGTGTCTGCGGCAGACGCGTCGAATTCGCTGTGCCAGCGCCATTGTCGGCTGTCTGCAGTGTTGGCGTTTCGCGTTGCACGTTGGTTCGCGCCGCAAAGTTGGCGATTTGTTTTGACTGGCGCTGGAGTGGCGGCTGCTGGTGATGATTCGTCATCGCAACGCTTGCTTTGGAATCAATTGATGATGACGTGGTACGTGACGCGCCGCTGCTAACGGTTGTTGTTGTCGAAGTCACAGATGGCGACAATGAAGCCGTTGCCGGCACTTTAGCTGCGCTTGTCACAGCGCTCGTGCGCGCTACATCGGCGCTGGCATTTGGATAATTGCTATTGTTGCTGCTGCCTTGTTGTTGTTTTTGGCCTGTATAGTTGTTCTTGTATGCGACACGCTTTATTTGGCGGCTGTCAATTTGTTTGTTTGTCTTGCTGGCATCAGCGCTCCTACCGATCGGCGCCACTGCATCTGCTTTGCCATTTTGTATGCTCTGCGTCGCTGCCGCGCTCAGAAAGCTACGATTTTGGCGCACATTTGTCGGCGCGCTCTCATCAGCGCCGCGTGTTGGGCGGTGTATTGATGGCGGTGTCGTTGCTGCAGCGCCTTTGAAGTTGGGCGCCGCACGACGCGCCGCTTGCGCCAATGGCTGTTGCTTCGACGCGCTGAGTGTTGCAGGTCTGTTGGTTGTTGTTGTTTTTGTTCTTGCTGTCGGATGCGTCATCACCGTGGTAGGGCGCGGTGTGCGCATGAGTCGCGGCGCACGCAACGATGGTGGTTGTTGTGTTGTTGTCGACGTTGTACGCTTACCGATGTGAGCGGAAGTTGTCTGCTCCCCTTCCGCCGCTGCGTCAACCATATTTTGGCTGTGTTGTGTTGGTAACAACAACAACAGCAGCAGCAACGGAAGTAACGTGATGAGCTGCAAGGTCAACGACTTCATCTGCAAGCAAATGCAAAAACAATAGCAAAATGAGTGAAGTGCAAGTGCAACGGCAAAGTTCCATAATGAATTTAATCATATAAATTAAGTGATTTAGTGTTTAGGTTGTTTCGTGTGCATCATACCTGCTATATGTGTGTGTGTGTGTTATATATGTGGCATGTAATTTTGTTTAACGTAAATAATATGTAGCTCGTGCAAAAATTTGTTGCAAACAACATCTACCGATTTGAAGCACTTACAACAACAGTAAAAATTGTGAAAAAAAATTCGCTAACTCCCCCTCTCATATCATCCTACTTGCCTATCTCTTCGTGCACAACTTTAGCTTAGCCGTTATTGGCGCGAATCGTGCAGCGCGCCGAAACGATTTATGGTAATTAGCTGTAATGGATTCCACCATTCAACTATTCATGCAACCACTTGGGCATCTATAGGCGCTGGGGGGCTGTCTGCCTGTGTTGTTGGTTGTCTGCCTCAAGTTGCCAGACAGTGCGCTGTTGGCGCTGGTGCTCATCTCTTATGCTCGGTCAAAAGCTGCAGCGTTTTATGGCCAGCCTTTGGAGGCATGTTTGTTGCTGTACGTGGCACGTGCGGCATAAATTTCAATGTTTACTATACAGATTTATTTATTACGTTGCAAATTGTGTGAATGAGCATTTATTTTGGTTAACGCTGTTCAAAATTTTTATTATTAATTCTGACATCAATAAAGGAAATCTGAGTTTATTCGAAAATTTTGTTTTTGCTTTTGAAGGATTTATGTATAATACTCGTAATATACTTATGTATGTATCTAAATTGAAATATGCTTTGTTTTTTTATGGAACTATTAATGATAATTAAAAGTTATTTTTCTACCCTTAAAATACTTCCTGTGTGTAAATTCTAATTGATTAAACGGTTATTTAATACAAAAAAAAAACTGAAAAATTAAATTTTTTATTATATTAGATATCTTACGGCCATCGTTGGATTATCGAAAGAATCAGTGAAAACCATTTTGAAAGATGGGCTTAAGCAAAGTGAAAGCACGATTGGTTCCTGTGAAACACTGCAAGGATGTCATGAAACGTATTATTACTGGCGATGAGTCCTGGATTTATGCTTACGACCGGGAAACAGGCGATCAATCGCCCGAATATTGTGGCAAAACTTAGCCGAAGCGAAAAGTCCAAGTCGAAGCAGGTCTAAAATCAAGGTTATGTTCACAGTTTTCTTCGATTATCAAGGTAAGGACCGTATTTACCTTGAGGGAAATGACATAGAGTTTGAAAAATAAATTAAGAATTTTAAGATTCATCTCGGTCAAAAAATTAAATTAAATCACGAACATTATGGGGCCATTATTTTTTAAAACTTTTGATGTGAATAAAGTCAACAAGAATGCATCGATGAACTTCAATCAAATTTCGACCATGAAGCTTTATCAAGGACTAGTGTTTATCAATGGTGCGGGTGAATACAATCGAAGTCATAAGTTACTCCAAGACGAATTTCATGAATGTCGTCTAAAATTCCGACCACTATTGTTGCTGTACGCAAACTGATATTGTAGATCGCTCAAAAAAGTTAAAAAAAATACAGTACCCTTACTTTGAAATACGTCTATAGCCATTCGTTTGCCAATTGTCATTCAAGAAATCCGGAAAACCAACTGTCGAAGTCATATCGCTCTTCATCACGACAATGTGAGCCCTCACACCTTGACTGATACAACTGCATTTTTGACCAATCAAAACTCCGATTTGATGAGTCATCCCCCGTATAATTCTGACTTGACACCGAATGAGTTCTTTTTATTTTCGTACGAAAAAAAGTGGTAAAAATGCTTCGACATTGATTCAATCACATGCAAAAGTGTATAGATCTTAATTGAGAATATTAGAAATTAAAGATTGTAACTTTCATAAATATTATTCATCGATGGCGACTTTTGAGGAGTTTTGACGTGTGGTCGGACATCAGTTTTATATGAGGTTTAAGTGTCCCTAGAATTGCTATAATGAGGGAAAACGTTAAAAAGGTCCCCTGGTTTCGAATAGACCGACCGCCACCATTCTCTGTAATTCATAAAGCATAATCTATATTGACTACTTGGAGAAGGCCGCAATGGCCACAGGGCTTTATTATGAATTCTTGGGAAAATTCGTTGCTGATTTACAGCCAAAACGGCCCCTTTTGGCGACAAAGGACCACGACCAAAGCACTGATTCACATATCCCCATCGTCACGGTGAAATAGATAGAATTATGCTAGGAACTTCTTGGACTGTATTCAACAGATTTGGCCTCGGACGACTTTTGTTTGTTTCCTAACGTAAAGTTTTTAATAAGGGTTAAAACTTAGAGTACCGCTAAATCCACAAAATGATGCTATTTTAAGAAAAGAAAAATCGACTGAAAAGGAACAAGCCTTTTTAGGTGCATTTCTTATAGTAACATTTTGTATAACTTAACCTGAAAATGTAGACGATATTCAAGGTGGACTACTTATTAAGGAAAAACATCTTTAGCTTGAGTTTGATCGGTCAATTTGTATGGCAGCTATATCCTACAGTGGTCCGGTACCATCGGTTCTAAAAAATCAGCAGATTCTTGGGAGAGAAAAGGTTGTTCGTAAATTTTCGGATCGATATCTGAAGAACTAAGGGCCATAGTACGCTTATATACTCCGCTCGTCAGACTCAATTATATTTTTGCTTAATGTAGCTCTGTTCAGGGTATATGAGTACAGAACTTATGTTTCGTAATCAAGAAAAATACTGAAGTAGAATTACTAAGTAATATTTTATATCCAAAATTAGTATGAAATTATCAAGTAAAGCTTCAACTTCATATTCAGGATTTTGATACAAACTCTAGAATAATTAATAAAGGCAAAGAAAACTGTTTAAGCAACGAACATAATGCAATAAAATTGGACACATTTTTGTATGACTTTTTTTATCGCTGATGGAAAACCAGCACCATAGAGCAATACTCCAGATTTGCTATGAACATTTTTAAAAATCTTTGTGTGTATTTTGAGTTTGATTTTATTTGTAGATTTATTTTGTGTTAGCCGCAAGTAGCTGGATGCAAAGCCTTCGAATCGCGAGCAAAGCGGTGGGTAAAACAAAGAGCAGTCTGCAGGCAAATTAAAGCACCGCAGCGAGGTAGACTGCAAAGCTTGTAACAATAAGCGGCATGCAACAAACATGCAGCAGTTAGATCGAATGCAATTAATTAAATCTACCAGTGCACTTTTTCTACTTGCTCTATTTGAAACCGGTTTTGAGCAACTGAAATATTTCGGTACTCTGACTTGACTGTCGTTGCAATTTCAATGAACCCGCTAACTGTACTTGTACTCGACTAAGCCACACATACAAATATTGCAAGGTAGTAGACAGTTATATATTCGGATACTATAGAGGAATGTAGGTATGTACATATTTTCAATATGTCTGCGGTGTCTAACGACCAGCATAACGGTTATAAAGAGTAAAACAGCAACAAAAATGTTGATCAAAGCGGACCTGCTTTAGAAAAAAATTCGATTTTATACCCTGATCAGGTTAGATTAAGTTTGGCAGAAAGTTTGTAACACCCAGAAGGAAATGACGAACACCCCATTAAATATATGTATATTTAAATGATCAGCGTGACGAGCTAAGTCGATTTAGCCCTCTCCGTATGTCTGTCTGTATATATGCGGACTAAATTTTTGAGATATTGATCTAAAATTTAGCACACGTCCTTTTCTCCTCAAAAAGCTACACATTTGCCGAAATCTACTATAGAATATAGTTATAAGCTTTTGTAGCAACTCCGCAACTCCCAAAGCAGGCTCAGTTCCTCGACTCAGGGGAGTCGCAACGGGCTTGCGCCGCAGGAGGCGGGGAAGACTGCCCATTTATCACCAACAGCTTGTTCGGGTGGTCTTGATGACCCTCGTAGAAGAGGAATGAGTGGTGGCAGTTTAAAATGGTATCTATGGCACCTCCAGGATGGAGACATTCTTGAGGAAACCAAAAGAATGGCGAGGAACAAGGTCAGATGCAACAGTGCTTCCCCGGTCTCGAAGGTGCGTAAGGGCGGAAATAACTCAACCGGCAGTAAACGGAGTAGCGGCGCCTCCGACATCACAGACTGTTAAACGCAAGAGCAACCAAATTACGCCACTGGAACCAAAAACTCCAAGAGGCAGAGGCATTATTATGTCCTGGAGACCAAATCTCGGCACCTAATCCTCCTCGGGCAGCTAAAGGACAGCGCTGATAAGCGAATGCATTAAATGGCATACGGATGGCTGTGCTGAATCTGAACTACCCAACGGAAACTTTTGGGTCAGAGAAGCTTACCGCTTTGCAGGATCTCCTCATGGAAGAGGTGTACAGGGGGTGCAAGTAATCGATATCCTTCCATGGGGTGTATCTCAAAGGCGGATTGCTGCAAGTTGGCTGCAAGTATGAATAAAGTGCTAACTGACTGCGGGTGATCGCTCCCAAGCTAGTGGGCAGGAAAGGCCTTATCCTACAGGTATGCACAAAGAGGAGACCCATGTACTACATAACGGTATTGTTCAGATCGAATCACTATAGTGTATATGTAGTTGACAAACAAACTAACCGATAAAAATCAAGACAAAGATCTTTGTACACTTTTTCTATTATACGAAATTTAGCTATGAAGGGTATAATAGCTTCGGTTTTTTATTCTCTTTTTTTGATTTTTATTTTTTTATAGTTTTTGTATATTATTTTCTTTGATTTATAACCAACAGTGTCAGTCAATTCGCCCGCCGTCAACGTTAACAACGTTCAATTCGCTAAATTGACAATTTTACTGCCATTTTCGTCAATAGGAAATACATGTGACCCCCTTCGCCCTGAGTAGAATCACAAAAAAAAATTCCATTGACCGCTCTGAAATGAAGTTGTTAACCATAGCGAAACATGACAATTGTGATTTATGTCAACATATTGTGGTCGGCTCTAAAACACGGTTAGCAACAAAAACAACAGCTCACTGAGTCGACAAACCTACTTAGTCGAGCTCATGCAGCTTTCAATTGAGGTTACTCACTTGGAGTCATCAGATTGCTACCAAAATTGGTGGAAACGTCAGTGGATGGCGCGTGCAGACGCTTACAACTTCTAAAGGGTGATTTTTTTAAGAGCTTGATAACTTTTTTTAAAAAAAAACGCATAAAATTTGCAAAATCTCATCGGTTCTTTATTTGAAACGTTAGATTGGTTCATGACATTTTCTTTTTGAAGATAATTTCATTTAAATGTTGACCGCGGCTGCGTCTTAGGTGGTCCATTCGGAAAGTCCAATTTTGGGCAACTTTTTCGAGCATTTCGGCCGGAATAGCCCGAATTTCTTCGGAAATGTTGTCTTCCAAAGCTGGAATAGTTGCTGGCTTATTTCTGTAGACTTTAGACTTGACGTAGCCCCACAAAAAATAGTCTAAAGGCGTTAAATCGCATGATCTTGGTGGCCAACTTACGGGTCCATTTCTTGAGATGAATTGTTGTCCGAAGTTTTCCCTCAAAATGGCCATAGAATCGCGAGCTGTGTGGCATGTAGCGCCATCTTGTTGAAACCACATGTCAACCAAGTTCAGTTCTTCCATTTTTGGCAACAAAAAGTTTGTTAGCATCGAACGATAGCGATCGCCATTCACCGTAACGTTGCGTCCAACAGCATCTTTGAAAAAATACGGTCCAATGATTCCACCAGCGTACAAACCACACCAAACAGTGCATTTTTCGGGATGCCTGGGCAGTTCTTGAACGGCTTCTGGTTGCTCTTCACCCCAAATGCGGCAATTTTGCTTATTTACGTAGCCATTCAACCAGAAATGAGCCTCATCGCTGAACAAAATTTGTCGATAAAAAAGAAAAGAACCGAACACTGATTTTGGTAATAAAATTCAATGATTTGCAAGCGTTGCTCGTTAGTAAGTCTATTCATGATGAAATGTCAAAGCATACTGAGCATCTTTCTCTTTGACACCATGTCTGAAATCCCACGTGATCTGTCAAATACTAATGCATGAAAATCCTAACCTCAAAAAAATCACCCGTTATTATATATATTTATTTTCAACCATATCTCATTCATTCATTTATTTTTAAAGGCAATTGTTGTAATTCATCCGCTTGGCAGCCATGTAGACAGACATACTCTTATAGTATGGAGGCTATCATAGGCGATGATGACTTTGGAGATGACTAGGCCAATACATCTTATAAAATATTTGATGTCTAAGTGCATGTGTGTCGAAAAAATACTGGTTGCATTGAGCAGTTTATTTTGTCTCTTCTGTTAGGCGGATTATTAGTGCAAGTTCAATGTCGCTGCGATTACTTTGAAGAAGCCTGACTTTTGAGGTCATGTACATATTAGTGTTTTCTTTGTTTACTTATAATACACTGTAATAAAATTAGTGGTATGGAATTGAACACCAAGTGACTGTCTGTACAACCGTCTGACCATCTGCCCAAGCAAGCGATAACTTGAGTAATAATTGGGATATTGTGAGGAAATTTGGGACAAATGTTCCTTGGCTTCCATGGGGGGTTGATATTGACTGCCATGGTAGATGTACGTGCGTCAGCGACAACAGTGACCAAATCAGGATTGACTGTAAGAAATATCTCTTGATCTTTAAAGATAATTTTTGTAAATAAACTCTTAAAAAGTGGAGAGTCAACCCTCATTTTCGACATTCAGAGACTATAGACCAAGTCTAAGGATCAAGACAATTATGTACAAGGTGGGTCCCAAAAATAACCGACCTTTTTATTTAAATGCACTAAGATGCAGCGTTATGTATTTGAAAATTCAAAAAATATACATTCATCCTCTTTCAAATCGAATTACAGATATTAAAGTTGCAGTTGCAAGTTGTTGCGATGGTCGCGAGGATTTATGTAATAACAAAGGCCAGGTAGTTCAGAAGGAAATCATGTTGAATTGGAGGGAAAAGTCCGTGGAACACGAAAGCAGCATTTTATGATGATATCCCAGCGATTCAAGCAACCATAACCGAGGTGCTGAAGAACATTCCTATAAATAATATAAAAAAATCTATGCATGCACTGGGTAATCGTCCAATCATTGCATTTAGTCTATTGGAAGCTATTTTTAATAAATAATAACTTTCAAAGAGAATATGATTTTATTCCATATGCAAAAAGTTTGGTTATTTTTACGACTCAAAAGTAACAACCCAGAATTTTGGCAACATTCCTAAAATTATTTCAAGTGTTTATAAAATGTATAGACCAGTGTAGACAGTTAAAATCATAGTAAGATGAAACCCATTGGAAGCGAAAGATAAAATAACAAACATTTAAGGAAAAATAATTTACGAAATCTTAAATAAGAAGAAGAAAAAGATCTTAGAAAATAAATAGGTTTCGGGTGGTTGAATTTTAGAAATTTAGATTTATATTATCTTAAAAAAACATGTTTCCATATAGTATTCAAAAAACAACCCTTTTTTCGAAGCAATTTTAGTAAATATTTTCTTAGACAAGTTCATGAAAATTAGAAAATAAAGCGCTTTCTTTGAGGGTTTACCTGGGTTTCCTTGGGTAAAAAACAGCATTTTTTCAAAAACTTTTTCTCATATAAAAAATTAAATATTTTATTATATTAGAATTTTTTATTGTTACAAACAAACACTATTAGCAAAGAAATTCTGAAATTTTAGGAACAAAAATATTCTAAACTCGGCGCGTTGGTAGGAAAACTCCTTACAGGATCATGTAAAGTGTTTTAGTTAAAACTTAAAACGTGGACGAAGAAAAAAAATGAAAATTGTATTTTTAGCTGGCATTTAAAGACATGAGAATTTCGCAAAAAGCCTTTATAGGTTTTTAACCTTTAGATCGGTTGAGTAGTTCTCAAGAAATTTTGCCAGCCGATTTCAAAAACACAGTTTTGAGAAAAAGGCGGCGCACTTAGCCTAGCCAGCGCAAAAGTTCTCAAGGCTGTATCTCCAAAACTATTACAGATCAACTTGAAAATATAGGGCAATATTCTAAAGGTGTTGTAGAATTTAATATGACTATAAAAAATCAATTTTTTAAAACCCATAAACCCATGCAACCTCTTAAATATATTTAGCGTATTTATACTCCAAAATACTGTAAACACTACTTTAGTAGTTGCGTGATTTTCACATTTTTGTATACTATAACAAGCCATGCTGGTACTTACTACATAATAAATTGCCCATGATTGACCGTGAGCTATAATGCAATTTTTAATATACGATTGTCTTTCGACCAGAAGTCATATAGAATAGGGTTGCTGTTATAATTTATTGGAAAACCTAAAGTCAATAATTGTACTACAAATGAGACACGAGGTTTAGTAAACACCAAGATTTACGATTATATTTAATTAATACCACTTATAAATATGTTATATATACATATGTATGAATTTGAGATTGATATACAAAACGGGGTATGTGGTCTTGGCTATTGCAAGCATTGCTACATTTTCCGATTATTGAATTTCCAAACCAAACATCTTAATTACACGTTTAAATATTGAATTTCAATTAAAACTTATCATGGAATGAAATCAAATAATTGCTCAACACAAGCAATAGATATCAGCACCGCCGTTAATTAATAGCAGAATTAATCAATATTGCACTTCCATGCAAGATGAAGGAAAAATAGAATGAGCACAAGTAACTATGAGATATAAACCTTTCTAATTAAAATCGGTGCTGGCAATTAATTAAAATTCTTAAAAAAATATTAATTAGATCTGCTAAAAGAACTAATTACAATAATAATACAGATGGGAATACAAAACACTATGAAATTACATATACATGTATATGTATATCATATACATATGTACATGCATGCGGGTGCATGCTGCAAGCCAGTTGGTATTTCTTGTAACGTGTAACGGCTCTTTTGCGCTATCTGGATAATAATAAAATTGTTGCACAGTGGGTGTGTGACACACCCGCGGCAATGGAGTTAGCTGCATGCAGCGCGAAAGAATGAATTTCAATTGGCAGCGAGTGCAATGGCAACAAAAAGCGTTGGAAAAGTGTTCGCACACCCAAACACCAGAGCGCAGCACAGCCTTTACCGGTTGGAGCATTGCATGAAAAAAAAATATTTTCCAAAAGTAGCCGCGAAGTGCAGCCATTAGTTGGCTTGATTGCTGTTGTTGCTGTGGCGGCGAAGCGTGCGAGCGCTTACTAATGATACCGTTAGTGGCGTTTTATCGCCACCGCTTGGAGTAACTCTTTCGGTAACCGAATGCGCGCCGAATGTGCACCGTTACTTCTAGTTCTAGCCAACTCGCTTCGGCCAGGCACATAAGTACGCCTGCGCGCCTTTCGACACCTTTTCTTGGCCGGTTTAAGCCGTTAGCAAAACAAAAAATATATATTTAATATGTTTACTACGCCAGTTGTTTTTCCACTTTTTCTTTCTGGCGCACTTTAGTATTTTTTAGCTTCTTTTCTATACATACATATATACATATATGTATATACGTAAATTGGCAAGTAGATGTTTAATTATTTTGTTTCTTTTTACGCTTACTAATCAAATGTGAGTTCGTTGCTTTATTTATTTATTACACAATTCTTTGTAGTTTTTTCAGCCATTGTTATTGTTTGTGGCGGCTAATTGGTTGAAAAGTGGTTGCGAATTTACATTACATGAGCGCCAACACACGTACATATATATGATATGTACATGTGTGTGTGTAGAGATGCATGTATGTGGGACGTTATCTTCGTGGTGCATATTTCCATCGGTCTGCCTTTTCTTTGTAAGATTATATTTTATTTACGAGCATTTATTTTCATTTTCGGTGTGGCACATTCGAAAATTGAGTGATTTACGCCTTTGGCCTTGATTTGGATTGCAGTTATTTTTCTTGCTGGTAAATATTTTTCTATCAATTATGAAAGAAAAATAACCAGTTAGAACCTACTATGCGCTCAGAAGGAAGTTCATATGGAAATTGCTGCTAGGAAATGACTAAGTCCAAGTGCCATTATAAAGCTTTATACGGTACAAAAATTATATATGGTATATTAGAAAGAAAACCATAATTTTTCTAATAGAAGTCTTTGCGAACTTGTACCTCGCGCTGTATAAATGCGATCGGGTATAATTATATAGTGTTAAAAATTTAAGATTTTCAGACATTTTTTGATTGCTTGCCACAGTATTGTTTGAACAGGCTCCAACAATGGACACTAGAAAAGGGAAAATATGCCATATTTTACAAATTTCGTCGAGAAACGATGAAAACGGAAAACGATCAAGCGTCTGGAAATGTTAATAGCGTTTTGAAAGGTTATTTATCGAAAATATCGATAAAATAATGGATATCGACGACTTCGATCAATCGATAAGCACTCTTTAAATTGCAGAAGAGCTAAAGGTTAAAAAAATCAAAAGTCTGAATACAAAAATAATAGAATAGAAAAAAGCTATGGATTCCATACTAGATAACTAAGAAAAAACTCTTGGATCATCGAATTTCCATCTGGGAATCTTTGCAGATCAACAAGCAAGTCAATTCATTTCCGAAACGAATGCTTAGCCAAGATTGTTGGTGAGGAAGTTTGTGTTATCTTTGGTGGGATTTACAGTTAATCAGGTCTTAAGTGCTGCTCTCCTACGCCCAAACTCTTAATTCGGACCTGTAATATTAATAATTGGGCGCTCTAAATGGAAAAATGCTTAGGCGGGGCCAATTTTGACCAATAGAGGAATTGTGTTCCATTATGACAATGCCAGGTTCTTCATAAGGCTGGCGACTCGCCAGAAGCTCGACGTTCTTCGTTGGCCGGCTGTTATACATCGACCTTATAATTATTAATGAAATTTGTAAAAAATGTCTTAATTGTTTGCCAATAAGGAAGAGGGTTTCTTTGAGGATGGCAAGTTTCCTTCAAAATGATAACAAGCTATCGGACGGAGTATCATACTTGATGTAAATCGGAGCATTCTAACTAAGCTAAATAAAACCTTCAATTTAACTGATTTCTCTGTACTAGACCTATTACAAATTTAGAATTTTTTGATAAAATATATATCAAAAATCGAAAACATCGTTTACTTATCAATTGTTTAAAGTCATGGGCCGGTAATGTACATATAATGTTCTACAAAGCAAATTACCGTTTATTGCTAAGATTTATTGGTAACCTACAAGTGAAAAGCACTAAATCATTTATGATAATTTATTTAAAATTTTCGAAGACTTTACAAAAACAAAAGACCAGAACTTCCACTGAAGCTGGAATACCCTTTACAAGTGCATAGCATCATGATTTGATCATTCAGATAGGAAGGCAGCTATATGCTCTACTGACTCAATCTGAATAATATGTTCGAAGAATATAGCCTTGCCTCTTAGAATAATTTATGCAGAATTTCGTGAAGATATCTTTTCAAATAAAAAAAAATATTAAAATTGGGCAATAGTTCGCGTACATATATATAAAAGGACAAGCCATGAAAAATCATTCCATGAAAAATCGACGTCTTACGACAGGTACTGCAAACCGAAAATTATTATTCGGTTAACCGATTAGTCGAACATCAAGAGCTGTAGTTTCAACGCTACTTTCTAGATGTTGCAAACTTCGTGGTATAAAAATGGAGCAAGTTATATTAAGATTATGTTATACAAGTTTTCAGAAGCATTTTGTAATAACATTTTATTAGCAGAAAATCTATGGTATTTGTTGAAACTTTTACTAATCTGCATAAGGCTGTCATTCTTTTTTTTTGGCTTCGAAAAGCAACTATATTATATACTGTCTAGGTAAAAAATATACTGGGTTTCAGGCTACAAAAGAATTACGGGAAACTAAAAAGTTGATGAGATTGGGAAAAAAGCTATCCGTCTAGCTACTGAACCAGCACAGTAAATACGTAAGCCACTAAAAACGATACACAATGTAATTTCCGAAAGGGCTGACAGACAGATCAATCTGAGATGGAATGCCTTAAGGACAATCAGGTTCGCTAAAGTCATGTGCAAGAGTCGCGATGAAACACCCGCATGCCTTTTACTCACGCGGTATCAAAAGAATTGCAGGACCTAGTGACAGGTCGACTATATGTATGTCGTCGCAGTTGTTTATATAAGCTAACCTAAATAATTGATTCTTAAATATTTTTGGTTTTTTCTTTCATAAAAGTTGTATGTTCTGCTAGATAAAGTTAGTTTTCTTTATAAATTCTTAGTAATATATGATTTTTAAAACCAAAGTTCGATAAAAATATGCCCGATCACACCCGGTTTGGGTGTGAAAATTAATAAAAAAAAATGTATTCCAACGACCACATATTCTAAGGAGACTTCAGGGTCAATAATTTATGGCCTCGATAATTTCGTGTAAAATCAAAAATTTTTCATTATGAAACTAGTAATAATTTTCGTCAACGAAACTGAAATAAACTGAGTCTCCTCCTTTCATCCAAGTCAAGTACTGTTGAGCTGACCGTTCACTACTTCCTAACGCTCATTTTATCACACATGTTTGCCTGCTGAGATGGAATGTTGAGTTTTTCTTGCAAACAATGAGTTACCACACAGTTTATTGTGGTAAATCGGAAATATAAAAGCGATTATTAAACATTTCATTAGAGAGACAGCTCGCGGTTAATCTGCAGCGATAAGCACCCTCGTAATAGTTTAACATATTTAATAATATCAAAGAATTTGTTATGCAATCAACTTGTAGAATATGCATACTAATCACACAATCACACACTCGCACTAATGAGTCACATATGGAAAAGCAGCAACAAAAAGCAATTTCTCATAGCTAAATATTAAAATAAACAGGGCAATTGCATAAAATGAATACTAAACCGTGTTACGTAAACAATACAAGTAGCCAATGTGTGTTAAACGCAAGACAAATGATGATTAAATTTTACATAATCGGTTATTCTAATTTATAGTCAGCGCAGAATTAGAAATGCCCGACTTACATATACCCATAGTATTTGCACTATTTGCACTTGAAATGAGTGCCTGAGAACCAAAAGCGCACAAGCCGTGAACTGGTTTGCATTTCCGTTTAGCCGTTAGTTATGTAACGGAATTGGGGTGTGGTCGCGACATTTTAAACCCATATATTAAGTATTACCATACCTTTATTTTATTGCTATTACAATTACGGTTATTCTAAATTATTAACGCGCAAACCAGTTGTGCCAGTCTTGGAGCTCTAAAAATGACCTGGAGAATTTGCACAATCACACCGCTGACACTGACATAACCAGCCGCCCGATCAACAACCAACAGGCTGGATTCTGCGCGCGCATGCGCAAACGCTGACCAAAGCAATAACAATTTGTTGAAGCAAAATCAAAAAGTGCATATTTATAATGAACAAGTTAAAGTGGCAGTCAAATTGAACTGTCATAAAGTGTCACCATTTACCGTTCGAAATGCAAGCAGCAAGCAGCCGAGTTGACAGTCAAAAGCGCAAACGAATTCGCTGAGCAAAAGTAATCGCTTAAATTGAATTGTCGCTTTGGCTTTTCGCAAGTTGATTGGCTGAATCGCAAAAAAAATACAAAAACAACAAATTTGTCGAAAATTGTAACTGGAAATATTGGTAAATAACTCGGTATGTATGTAGGTATTATAATATTTAGAATATTTTTAGCGAATTTTATTTAAAATTCTAACCGCACTCCACAAGCTAATTAACGAAACTGACCGAACTTGTCTGAATTTGCCCAATTTTTGTTGGAACGCTGACTTTTAATTTAAATTTTTATTCATATTTTTTATTTAATAATATTTGAATTGCATATTTAGTAACACTCTCGCGTGTTAACGGCCGCTTTCTACATGCTCTAGTTATCAAGTTTTGCCGCGCACAGCGAGTATGTAAATATTTTACAAAAATATAAATGTAAATTAGCAAGAAAAAACGAGAAAAACGTTAACTTCGGTTGCACTGAGGCTATACCCTTAACAAACGCAAAAGTTTCCTTAGAATAATTCAATTTCGCTTGATCGGTTTGTATGGCAGCCATATGCTATATTGAGCCGATCTGAATAATTTCTTCGAAGATTATACCATTTCTTCGAACAATAATTCGTGCCAAATTTCATGAAGATATCTCGTCAAATCAAAAAGTTTTCCATATAAGCGCCTGATATCGTTGGTTCAGTTTGTATGGCAACTATATGCTATAGTGAACCGATCTGAATAATTTCTTCAAATCAAAAAGTTTTCCATATAAGCGCCTGATATCGTTGATTAAGTTTGTATGGCAACTATATGCTATAGTAGTCCGATATAGGCGGTTCTGACAAATAAGCAGTTCCTTAGTGAGAAAAGCACATGCGCAAAATTTCAGCGAAATATCTCGAAAACTGAGGCACTACTTCGCGTATATACCGACGGATAGACGAACATCTCTTAATCGACTCAGCTCGCTGATTATTTCTAATAAAATACATTTATGTATATATATGCACTCTATAGTGACTCCAACGTTGCCTTCTAGTTGTTACAAACTTCCTGGCAAACTAAATATACCCTGTTCAGGGTATAAAAACTACAACAATACTGAAAACCACCACTTCAGTTGCATAAAATCCAAAATTCTAAACAAAAATGAGCGCTTATTAAAATCACGCGATGATAACAATTCAAAAATCATAATAATAACAAATTCATAATAACAACAAAAGCCAACATAATTTTTAGATCTAAATTTTTTATTGTTGAAATTGTGTGCAGAAAGAAAGTCCGCAACTCAGCCATGCGCACACTGCAGCGTTTGCCAAAACCTCATACATATGACATTCAGTCACTGAAATTTGCTAAGTACACATGCCGTACATATGCCGTTAAAATTACGCTCAAAATAAAGCAGCAAATACAACAATAGAAAATAACTACGAAATGCGTGTCACATTTGCATATGAATACATATGTACATATATACAAACATATATAAATACCTTCGAGAGTGCGTTCACAGCCCACATGCGGGCTTTGCACCCACACACCGGAACTACAGTCAAGCCTCACTTGCTTTTATTACATTTGATTTTCATGACAAGGCTTAGTTCAAATGTCATAAGTGTCAGGAGAAATTTGAATTAACAAGCTTTCTTTACATGTTGAAAATAAATTAGTAAAAAACGTAGATCATTAAAAAAAGAGGAGGAATTTCAATTTCCTTCACTGTACTAATGTGACATCAGCAGTTTCGAAAATCTACTACTTTCTAAGTAAAGAGAACATCGTGAAAGTTTTATCCCCACACCAGTTGAAAAATCCATGGTCTAAAGGTCCATTCATCACATTCTTCGAGAAATTGTGTCTTCAATAAAAAATGATTTTTCACTTCTCAATGTTAGACTATCACACAATCTTCGAACTTCAACCTTTCTCAAAGTTGAAACTATATACTGTGCGATGCCCAGTCTCATTAAAACAAGCATTTTAATTAATTTAAAAAAGAAGGTTTCAGACAAGTCGACTCCCTATCATGCGACTTCTTCAATCTACTGCTAGAGAAGATAACTTGAGCCGCAGAAGTGAATGGAGAAGGCACAATCTTTTTTAAGAGTGTACAGCTGTTGGCGTATGCCGATGATATTGATATCATCGGCCTCAACACCCGCCTCGTTAGTTCTGTTTTCTCCAGACTGGACAAGGAAGCAAAGCAAATGGATGTGGTAGTGAACGAGGGCAAGACGAAATATCTCTTGTCATCAAACAGTCGTCACACTCGCGACTTAGCTCCCACGTCACTGTTGACAGTCATAACTTCGAAGTCGTAGATAATTTCATCTATCTTGGGACCAGTATTGACACCAATAACAATGTCAATAAAGTCCTCTCTTGCCAAAAAAAAACCAAAATTGTGCAAGTCATTCATCATCTCCGTCCTCCTATGTGGCACAGAGGTATGGACAAAGACAACATCTTCTACGGACGATTTATGGTCCTTTGCGCATTGACCACAACGAATATTGCATTCAATGGAACGACGAGCTGTATGAGATATACACCGATATTGACATAGTTCAGCGAATTAAGACACAGAGGCTACGTCCGAATGGACGAAAACACTTCCGAGGGAAGCAGAGGAAGAGAAAGAGCTCCATTCCATGTTAAAGAGCAGGTTGAGAAGGACCTAGCTACACTTCGAATCTTCAATTAGCGACAAACAGGCTAACAGCATAAAGTGAGAACGGCTGTCGCTCTGCTTTATACTCATCTATAATCGCGTAGGCGGTGTCTATGCCAATAGAGAACTAGAAGATAGTTTGTCAAAAAGTGAAAACAAAAATCAGACTTTTGACTTTGACTTCGCAATGGATAACATCATCATTAAAAAATATACAAAAAAAAGAACATTCTATAATCAGCCAAATTGCAAAATATTTTGAAAAATATTTGCTTGGAATTTAGCCCCTCCTTACTTTTTACATTTTTACATTTTCGTGGTCGGCACTTGTCAATTTTAATGGGTGCAAACTTGGCGGCGTAGTAGAGCACCTGCCCTGCCTAACAAAGGCGCACGTATCGCAACACACTGTTTCCGTTAATTTGCCTTTCTTGTCGTCGTCGCTGAAAGCACGAATATTTGTTCGAGTATATTTCCGTAATGTAGCCGCTGTGCTGTTATTGCTTTTGTCGTGGAGCGACGCTGAACAAACCAATCACAAGGGTATGTGCAAACATACAAAAAAGTAAACAAACCGACAGGCAGACAGATAGACAGACGAACATGTCAACAAGCAGCACATTTCAATAGGCCACGATGCTGCCAATACTACTGAAGCAGAGCTGAGCGTACTTTGTTATTGTTATTGCTGCTGTCGACAATGATGGCCAAAGCTCACAACAATCTGTAATGGCTAATGGCCAGCAGATAAACGAACAATAACGGCAAGGTATTGGCGCTCATACACATGTTTGCGGGTAAATAAGTAATTGGGCATTCTGCCGATGTCCATTTGCAGCAAACACCCGAACATTTACTTCACTTTGCGCCGCGTGTGTGCGTTGTTTGTCGTTTGTCGGGGCGCGCAGGTTCGTGGCTTAAGTCTTTCGTTTGTGTGGCGCTTCGCTGCGGTAGTTGAGTTTATGTGTGTACATTAGTATGTATGTTGGCGCAGCGTGTTAGCTTTTGCTGTTGTTGTTGTTGGCGCATTTCATTAAATGTTGCATGTATTTGGCATTCTCTGCTCTGTGTGGTATGCGATAATAAATTGTGTAAATTGTATAGCATTTAAAATTGGTGGCAATTGTACAGAATTTGTCTATTGCATAACAATTGTGGACATGAGTGTGTGTGTGCCCGTGCACTTACTTTCTAACATAACTAAAAAGCTTGCTGTAGGCGAAGTGAGTGAAATTCAAATATATATATTTTTTTTAGTATGATAGTGATTGAAACATAAGGGCTTCAGCTCCACAAGATATCATTCATGCATAATTATTTCATTTCACGCATTAAAATTCTTATTTTATGTAACAAGTTAACAGCTTAACCCCACCACGCTTGTGCGTTCGTTACACTTAATAAACTTTTCGAAAACATATATTCGTACATATGTTATACTTATACTAGTTTAGTAGTATATATACTAGGGTGAGTAAAAAAATTTCGAATATATTTATTCACTTTATACTCTGAAAATTTTTCTTATATTGGGTAGTCGAAAAAGTATTTTCGTATTTCAACTTTCAAATTTCAACTTATATTTTGTTATATTTATAATGAACAATAATGAACAAAACAAGAAAAAACGTTAACTTCGGCTGCACCGTAGCTAATATACCCTTCACAGATGCATTTCTGTGTTCAGTTTATATGGAAGCAATATCATATAGTAATCCGATCTGAACAATTTTTTCGGAGTAATCCATGTCAAATTTCGTGAAGATTCCACGTCAAATACGAAAGTTTTCCATACAAGCTCTTGATTTCGATCGTTCGATTTGTATGGAAGCTATATGCTATAGTGAACCGATCTGAACAATTTCTTGGGAAATTTGTTGCTTTAGAAAATAATCTGTACTAAATTTTGTGAATATATCTTGCCAAATGCAAAAGTTTTCCATACAAGAACTTTTTCCGATCGTTCAGTTTGTATGGCAGCTATATGCTATAGTGGTCAGATATCCGCAGTTCCGACAAATAAGCAGCTTCTTGAAGAGAAAATGATGTTTGCAAAATTTCAAAACGATATCTTAAAAATTGAGGAACTAGTTCGTATATGTACAGACAGACGGACATGGCTAAATCGACTCAGCTCAACATACTGATCATTTATATATATGTATACTTTATAAGGTCTCCGACGCTTTCTTCTGGGTGTTATAAACTTCGTGACAAACTTAATATACCCTGTTCAAGGTATAAAAAGTAAAATTTTGGTCGACCACTTTTTTTTCATTTTTCCGCTAGAGACACTATTCCAACAGTGCTTTTCTAACAAAAATTTCAAAATATAGCGATTTTCCTTATTATTATCACTCAGTTTTGAACAGCTATTCTCTACAGAAATTATTAAAATAGATTAGAACTAAAATCGAAATTAAAAAAAAACTAAAAAGCAAAGGACTTCCCTATTAATATAGAAAAGTCATACTTGAAGCGAATTTTTTTGACGTTCTATAAAAAAGATTTTCAGAATATACGTTTGTAAACAAATATTTTTCTACCCACCCTAATATATATAAATACATACATAACCACTGCAGCATTGTGATGGATTATCTGCGCTGTTTGTGGTAAATTAAAATTGTTGGTTTTTCTTGCGTTTTGTTACGTCAACTGACTTTTGTTTGACTTGCACATCTGCCATGCGGTTAGCTGGCTGCGCGTTTGCTTACATACTATTTCGATGTGCTATTTCTCGGTTATTTTGCAGATATTTTGCGCAGCGTGAAAGCACAAGTGATGCCCCAGTTACGCGCCGTGAATTATGAGCGTGCGTTTTGTGTTCCAGTTTTCTGCAGTTTTATTTGATATTTGGTGAAATAGTATTTATTTTTCAATTCAATTTACTAGCCCAATTTCGAACGTCTGATTAATGGCATGACTTTGAGGAAGCAATTTAACTGCTTACAAGTTATTAGCAATAGTTTTAGCATAGTGATTTTTAAAGAATTTATTGTGTTGATTTTTATATTTTGGAAACAATTTTATTTATTTTACTTCCTTGAAATGTAGAAACTAGCTTTCATTTTTACTTTTTCATAATAAATGTGGGCCGTAACAAAGTTTCTTCTTACTTATTTTTACTATTTCTATGTTTGTAATATTAAAAAGCAGCTTGAATTCATATGTACGAGTATATAACGGATGATCCATGTAGAAGTACTTTTTTCAGTTTTCAAGTCAAATTTTGTTCAGAGACTAATTTCTCGCTCAATGGATATGTAAACAAGCAAAATACTGCATTTAGGATGAAGAGAAACCTGAAGAAATTCAAGAGCTACCATTTTATGCAGAAAAAACAACGGTGTGGTGTGGGACGATGGAATCATCGGTCCAAATTTCTATGGTCTATGTCTATGCAGATAACCCCCTTTGATTCAGACCTTGGAGCAAACACCACGCATGTCATTTACCAGTTACCAGTGAAATATTGGAATGAGTCATCGAAACTCGACGGATGTACCATCTATGACGCAGCCGCGGCTAACATTTGAAAGAGATAATATTCAAAACAAAAATGTCAAAGAATGTTCTTTTGAATAACAATAAACATTATTCATTAAATTTGAAGTTTCTGTGTTTTTCTTTTCTTAAAAAAAAAGTAGGGAACCTCGAATTGCATCACCCTTTAATATTAATCTTCCAATTTATTACATCAAAAATTCAAATTTCGCTACAATTTCAAACACTTGTTTCTTCCAATCATGTTGCGTTTGGCTCGCAAAACAAATTTTACACACAATAAAACTAACGTAATATTTTGGAAAAGTGAAAGATAATGAAGTAATAGGAAATAAGTGAACTTAAAAAGCGTTACGCGGCTGTCAAAAATCGGCACTTCGAACTTTTCAAACTCAATTAAATTGGATTTTTAATTAACAAACAGCTAAGTAAGTAGGAAAAAAGTAACAATTGCAACACAGTAGCAGCCAAAATAGTGCGCATATGTAAAAATGTGTGTGTATAAAATACGTAACAGTAAATGGCGATAGGAAAAAGCAGCAATGAAAACACTTATGCGCATAAAATATATACAGATATTCATAAATAATAATAACAATAATATTAATAATAAAAAATAGAATATAATGCAATGGCCTCTTTGCCCGCTCATTTGCCAATGTTGACAACTTGAATGGGTTTTTATTTCCGCTACACAGCGGGTACAAGCGCAAGCGCAAAATGATTGACAGGGGCAAAGCAAATGTGATTCCAATTAGATGCGAACAATCAAAACGTTGTAACACCACACATAACGTAGAAAAATAAATAGACGCTGAGTGACAAGTTTGCAAGCTGGTAAGACATTAGCGCTTAAATTTGAAAAACAGCGGGTGTTGGCGCTTTTTCCCCTTGCAATGCTAAGCATTCGTGCGAACATGCGCAGTACTTGTGTTTATTTTTTATACCCTTAACAGGTTAAGTTTGCCATGAGGTTTGTAATATCCACAAGAAAATTTTAGAGACTCTACAAAGCTTATATAGTAGACCATAAATGATCAGCGTGTCGAGATCGGTGTTGATATAGCCAATTATGTACGCAAACTTGGCGCTCAGTTTCCGAGATATCGATCTGTAATTTTGCCCACGTTCTTTTCTCTCCAAGAAGTTGATCACATGTCGGCACCGATAATATCGGATCACTATAGCATATAGCTGCCATACAAACTGAACGAATGAAATCAAAAGCTTGTAAGGAAAGCTTCTTTATTTTTAGAGATATCTTCAAGAAATTTTGGCATGGATTATTGTGTAAGGCAATACTTCAATACAATCTTCGAAAAAAATATTTGGATCGCAACACTATAGTATATAGCTGTCATACAAATTCACCGACCGGCCAATCAAAAGCAAGTGCTTGTAAGGCATATTTTGCTGTTACCCTTAAGGTATTATATCTTTGGTGCAACCGAAGTTAACATTTTTTCTAAAGGCATTTGCATATGTTCATGCATGTTTGAATATATGGGGGTGTTGTCCCATCCATGTAATTTTAAATACAATGCAACATGCCACGTTTGATTCATTTCGAATGCGCATGCGAAACTCTACTAATGCGCACCGTTACTCCCTGACAAATGCTTTACATTTATTCTCTTATATGTTATCGTTTCGATGTCTTTTTTATATATTTTTTCCCTAAGTGATCGTGTTAGCGCCCAGCTATTTGATCTGTGCCTCGGTGGGTGCTGCCAGTGATTGACTGGGGCTCACAATGTTCGCTGAATATTTTTTTCTTTTTGTTTGCTAGAGTTTTTATATTTTGTCTTTTTGTTACTGGCAAATAATTATGTACATGAAATGCAAATTTCAGAGCGCGCATACTATGACCGACTGACTGTGTGGAACATTACAACACTTTTGACAGCCGCTATGTCACGCTTTCTATTGATTGCTTTTAGATTGCTGGCGATTGTTTATTGTTACTTTTACTATGCAACTATGCGACGTTGACAAAGCATGATAAAATGACACCTACACCCATGTTATGCAATATATTTAAGTAAGTTTACAATTTGTGCGCAATATTGCATATAATTGAAGAAGAAAAAAAGTAGTATAAATTGCTTTAATGATCGACTGAATGCTTTCTATTTAGTTTTAACCCGTCGGTAAGGTTATGTTAATGTTTTTTATAGTTTTGCCGGAAGGTTTTATAATTTAGTTGGTATAGTATAAAGATATACATATTAAAAAAAAATACGCTTTAGAAGCATTTTGTGCAAATTGTGATTTAGGCTCCAAGACCGCACATATTCACTAAATATAAAATTTTACCCGGGCAAATCCATTTAAAATGCGTGCAAAACGAATAGACTAACAATTTTTCCAGATTTTTCATATGGCATTTGATGCATATTTAGGTAGCTGTTTTTTTATGATGAGATTTTTTTGCTGATAATTTTGTATTTCTGGTGGCTATGGAGTCATTGAAAATGCTGCATATTGTTTTTTGCGAGTCCATTTTGTCGCACACAGCAGTATTTGAAACCAACAAGCATTCAGTGAAAGTCGGGACGTCAACGAAATCTTGTCTCATCCCAGTTACCATCATGATTTCGTATTTTTAATTAAAAATTGTGGAATGAAAATTAAATTTTGAAATCCGATTTTCAATTTTTATTCGAAACATCTTAATTTTTGCAACGCTGGTTACCATCTACCTATGTTGATGACAGTAACATTGAAAAATTTAGAGAAATACGAGTAGTACTTGAAAATCGTCAATTTGGCATTAGAGAAATAGCAGAGATTTTCAATATCTCTTAAGGATTGACTGAACAAATTTTAATTAATATTTTGGATATAAAGCGTATCATTGCCAAACTCGTACCAAAAGTCCTGAATCTTTTGCAAAACGACGTCGAGTATATCATGATTTTGACTGAAATTGTGGCCAGATATGAAACGAGAGTCATCCAACAGCCAATGTGTTCCTAATATTTAGCTTCTTTTGACTTGTTTCTGTTTTCGAAACTATAAAATACGCTTATTATCTTGAAATTTCCACTACTGAACTGAGCTGAATAAACCAATTGCCAATATTCACACGAGAGGATAACTTTTCAAAGTTCACGTTAGACATAAATAATATAAGTAAATTTTGGAAGATCTACTCTCTAAGGTTACTATTTGTGAGTGAGTGTAATTTTCTACCAGGTAAAAGGGAATTTTATTATAATAGTTATATACTTTTAATAATGACGAGACGAGTTAAGATCCCAGTGACTGGTTGTTCGTCCATCTGTCTGCCTGTTTGTCTGTCCATGCCGTCTGAAACTAGGGTAAAAATGGATATCGTAATGAAACTTAGTATACGGATTTCTTAGTAAAAAAGGGATGACGAGTTCGTAGATGATCATTCTATGACATTCTATTGACTTTCTTATCTTACAGTGCGAAAATGAGCAAAATCGGACTACAATCACGCCTCCTTTCCACATAAAACAATTTAAAATTCCACTTGATTCTTTATCTTTTCAGTATACCAATTTATATAACGGGATAAAACTTTGCATGTAATAGCGTGACACCCTTTGACCAAAAATTGTCCAAAATAAACAAAAACTATTCAAGCCCCTAAGTATCGAATATGTAGACCTAGTGCTTATAGTTGATTCTTACCGCAAATATCGGTCAACCGTGAGATATATAGTTGAAATTCTTAGATAATCCTTTCCTGATAATAGTACGTCTGTCTGCCAAAAATGGGTTAAGTCCGGTCAATACTTCCCTTAGTCTGCATAAGTATACCTATTAATAGGAGTTTCAAACTTTCGGGTGACTTTATCCTACATATATACATACATATATCGGCCAATATACTAGCGCGTGTTTTACTCATAAAGGAGTACCTATAGGGGATAAAATTGGGCGAGCACATGACCTAGCCCCCGTATATGTTATAGGATTTTCGAACAACAGGCTGACTTTATTCCGTATAATTGGTGATTATACATATGTGAAGAGCACCTTGATGAGACCTTCGAAGCGTTTTATTAGTCTGTGGCATATTTAGTGTATGTAGTTTTGTTTGAAATAGATAAAAACTGAATCTAATACTACCTCCAACTTCCATGTACTACTTATAATGATTTTCATTATTTTAAAAAGTTGTATGCCGGAGATGTTAGTCAATGAGTATGATTTCTATGTAAAATTGTTTCAAAATGTGTTCTGGAGTATACCTGAATACCAGGTTTGACAATTAAGTAATGAGACTGATTTTATTGCTGCGCTTGTGGTAAATCTGTGACCTTGAAATTCCCTTTTTCTTTTTCCGGCATCCCTCCCCTTTCATCTCGTAATGTCAAAATTAGTCCCCGCCCTTTCTATGCTCCTAATATTCCCCATACCACCTGTTTTTAAACCGTTGAGGAAGGATAAAATGTGTGTTATTTTAATGAAACTAAATAGAAAGTTTATTAAAAAATTATGTTCATTAGTGCCGATTTAGAATATCCGAATATAATGAAATTTGCTCCTCTAGTTGACGTTTTCCGTAATAACTCAATATACTAAATTTATCCTCTTCAGTCGAGTTAATATCACATACAATGAATCATTTGAATAAAAATAATATTAAAAAAAATAATTTTCACTTGCAATTTGCAGTTCTTGCAACATTTGGAAATCTTTTAGAAAAAAATCTCACTTGAACTTCTAAGGCGATATGTTTCTATACAGAATTGTTAACTGCGTCCGCGACTTGCAATTGGAGATCACTAAATTTTATTATTTTTACATTAAATATTTAGAATTTAGTGCGGTATTTGCATTATTGAGCTAGTAAGCTTTAAACGGTCCAAATATTTCACCAATAATTCGCTGGCATACAAACAATGGATTTTCTTTAGCAAAGCTATCTTTCCCAGCATATATGGAAAATAAAATCACAGAATTGCAACACACACAGTATATGCAAAATATCGAAAATTTGTTGCAAGCTATTTGTATTCAACAAATACATAAATAATCGCAACATTGTCAAAAGTCTTTGTATATCTTTAAATGTGGGCCAAAGTAATATGACACCAAGCACACCACACCAGCAAAAATAAAAATAAAATCGTTTTCCTCTCCACATTCAAGCGTCACTAAGCTTCCACATTTTTAACCAGCCCATGTACAGTAGTTAAATCGTGTCAATCACTGGTGTTGTCGCCTCCTTATCCCCTCCCGTGCCACGTCAATTGACCATTAGACACTCTTGTCCAGCGCCTGCGATATAAGAAGTAAACGCCACACATTACGGCTGCCCGTTAGCGGAGGCATGGCAGGCACTTTGGCACGGCATTTGCGGAATGCCACTTGTAGTGTGCAACAGCATGGTCCAAAAAGATCTGTTGTTTTAGATTTAATATGGGCACAAACTTAGAAGAAACCCATTTCAGTGGCAAGTGGCAAGTGGCAGTAGTTTGTTGGTGCAACGTTGAGCGATAAATTGTCACCCGCTATGCATGTTGTCGCGGTATTTATTATTTGCGTGCAACACAATGAAATGACAGAGGCAAACCCATTCATTGTCAGCTAAATTTCGCACGAAAATAATAGCACGAAATTGCATCCGTCGTATACAAACAAGTGCAAATATGGATTGGAGAGGTGGTACTAGATTATCAGCGATAGCCCAGTGTTGAAATTTTGACTTTAAGTGATTTGTAGAGATTTTGGTTTTTTATTTAATGTTGCACATATTTCAATTTTCATTTATTTTTTTTACATAAATAATCAAATATGTACATATTTTTTTGCACTCAAGTGAATGGGTTTTCAGATTTTCATTTCTGTTTTCAATTCGTTTCATAACACTTATCAAATATACATTATTTCAGAACAATCTCCGAAAGTTTGAAGTTGATTCAGCAAATAGTTTCAGAGATGTGAGCATATTTGTATGAATCCTCTGGCTTACTGGCTCCACAAACTATAACGCCTTTCTCTCGAACGCTGTTTTCGGAGTCGGCGAGTAAAATTTTCGAAACGGCTGGACCGTACGGCATGAAATTTTTAGATACAATACATTTATCATGAAATTCTTCGATATATTTATCAGATTATGAACGAACATATTTTTCATAACAAGTTTTAAGCCACTCTGATTTTGCAATTTTAATTTTTCGATTTGAGGTAATTTTAAGCAAAACAAAAGTCTTCATCACTAGGCAAATTTTTTCGGAAGTCATTGTGAAAATCCATTACAGAATCGATGCAATCCAAAACTTTTCCAAATGAATCATCGAATATTAAAATACATTCAGTTTTGGAAATGCTCATTTCTTTTATTTATTTACTATATAAAATACTCTTGAAAATAATTTATAATAAAACCTTCTTTCCTTACTTGCAAACGTATACAACCATTTAAATAAATTTAAAAAAAGAAGCAGAAAAAGGGCTGGATACGAAATAGATAGGAACGTACAGAGGACCAGCAATAAATCTTATCAGTCGACCAGATAATACTTCAAAGGGATGTCCCTCGTTTCGGCACTTAAGTGAGAGCTGAGATGGTTACGTTCGAAGGAAATGTAGAAATTATTGGTAAAATTTTGATCTGAGAGCAAGAAGACTCACATAACCTAATATAAATATTGTTAACTGGTTGCTGCTGTACCTACTCAGGGAATATCCTTCCAGGTCTTCTAAATAGAATTTTCAAATAATGTGTGACGATATTTTACAGAACAATTCGAACAGGGTTTTTCATGCAATTTCATACCCAGATTTGATATTATATTAATAAAGCGACAAAAATCCATAAAAGTGAAATTCTTCGCAAGATCGGAATATCCGATCCGAACAATTTCTTCGAAGCCTGCCTTGAATAATAATATATGCCAAATTTCATTAAGGTATCCTGACAAATGAAAAAGTTTTCCTAACAAGATCTTGATTCTGATCGTTCAGTTTGTATTGCAGCTATAGTCGTCCAATATCGGCGGTTACGACAAAACAGCAGCTTCTTGGGGAGAAACGGACATGTGCAAATTTTCAGATCGATATCTCAAAACTGAAAGACTAGTTCACGTATATATCTAAATATATATATATAGAGAGAGAAATATAACTTTGTATTTACTTTTGATGTCTGGAATGCAAGATAGTGTGAATCGAACAAACCGCTGGCATAAATAATATAATTAGATTAATTATGGTTATTCGATGTGAAAGATGCACCTTGCTCTGGTCGACCTATCGTTGAAAAAGTCGATGAAATTATGGAAAAGATTGACCACAACCGTCACATAAGCTGCCATGACATCGCTAAGGAACGTAACATTCATCATCAAACGGTTTTGAACCATTCAAAAAAGGTTGGCTATAAAAAGAAGCTCGATGTTCGGGTACAACATGAATTTTCTGTGAAAAATTTAATGGATTGAATTAACATCTGCGATTCTTTGTTGGAACGAAATGAAATCGGACCATTTCTGGAGCAAATGATAACAGGAGACGAAAAGTGAATCAAATACGGCAATAATGTGCGAAAAAGATCATGGTCCAAGCGTGGTGAAGCTCAAAAAATGGTCGCAAAGCCAGGATTGACGCCTCGAAAGATTATGCTGAGTGTTTGGTGGTGGATGGAAAGCATCCACTATGAGCTGAGATTAAAACAAGCAATCGAAAAAACGGCCAGATCTAATCAATAGAAAGGGCTTCGTCTTCTATCAGCACAGCGCCACACACATCTTTGATGAGTCGGCAAAAACTGGGAGAGCTTGGCTAGGAAGTTTCGATACAGCCACACATATAGCCCTGAGCTTGCACCATCGCACTACCATTTCTTTCGGTCAATGCGGCACTCTCTTAGTGAAGTAAAGTTGGCTTCAAGAGAAACCTGTAAAAATTACTTGTCGCAGTTTTTCGCCGAGAAACCAGAAAAGTTTTACACTGATGGAATAGTGTCACTAACGGAAAAATGGCAAAAAGTAGTCGACCAAAATGGTACACATTGGTTCATTAGGGAAAGACTTTTTTGACTACCCAATATCAGGATCGAAATCAGCAGCATAAATTGTATCATAATACCGATCAAAAGTATGCAACAATTTACCGCGATTTGAGAAAATTTTCAAACATAATCTAATCTTGACATTTCTTCAGTATCTAAAGCGGCATTTTGTTCCGCGGAAAGTAAGATATGAGGGAACTTTATTCAAAATACCATAAGTTATTCTAGTTTTTTAAAGTGCAGTTTTTCTTGTAAAGTAATTATAGTGAAAGGGATTATACTATGCTTGGTCTGCATAATTAATGTCGACGTAATAAATCCAATATAAAATTTCCTTGTTTATTATGTAGTTCTGTTCAAGTACGCCGTAGGCGGTATCACTTTCACAGTTCATTAAACCAGATAAGCGCAGTTTGCAAGTGACTGACCGTATAATAAATGGGTGACAGACGCTTTGTAGAATGACGGCCACAAAGTGCTGACAGATCGGCTAATAACACTGGAATGGATGTCGATACGGCAGACATTATTATCGATGGCTTTAACAGCTGCAATTTTTTTCCGACAAAGAGACAGACAGACAGACCACCCACAAACATGACGCTACACATACATATTTATAAATATTTGCATTAAAAATCAATAATTCACTTATAAATACTTCATCAATAAATATTGTAAATATTAGATATGCGTATATTATTCAATATTACTTGTAGTTAATGCCTTTTTATTGCGGTCTTGATTGTTAGCCTCAACGACAGGTACTTTGTCTGACATATTGGCAAACAAATATTCATTATTTAGTAACAAATAATTAATACAATATGTGAAATTAAGATTTCAACGCTTGTAAGCGCATTTATTGGTATCAATAAATCTAAATGTGGTTTCGATTGCGTCGCTTAGCGCATAGGCGCAGATGCAACCCACATATTTAGTACAAAGACGGCGGCGCGCAGCCCCAAACGCGCCTGCCTGCCAGTTCATTGTCATTGCGTAAATTATCAAGGCGTGAAATGTTATACGCAAACTCAATATCGGTGCGAATAAGTCGATTTAGCTAATAAATAAATAAATGAGCTCTTTAATCAGAGTGGATTTTTATGCACGCAAAACATGAGCGGCCTGAGAAACTGCACCCAACGTAGATATTTTTTGTATTTCTTTTCTTTTCGGTATGCGGGTAAATACTTTTGCATGGATTTTTTCTTATTTTGTTGACATATTTTTTTTTCTTTTTTTCAGTGCCGAGCTCTAATGTTGCCATTCTCTTATATGCGCCAGACAGTTAAGTTTCCAGTTTTCGACACATTTGTTGTTGTTGTTGAGTTTTGTTAATGCGTGCCGCTTAATAGCCTATAATTTTCCACTCTTATGTTCTAAATGTCTCGCTAATGGCCTAGCAGGCCTGCTGCAAAAGCTGCAATTTTATCGCCGCAACGACGTTGTTTCTCGACAATTAAAATCTGAAAACTATAATAAATCGATCGTAAAGATCGGTCGTAAATCTGCCCACTTTGCGCGCCTACAAGGAGAGAACCATAGAAACTTTGCTTGTATTTTACGATTTTTCTATTTATGAGCAGCACAGTTGTGAAAGTATTGAAAGGAACTGTTTGGAAATTCATTGTTTAAACGTGTCGCAAGCAATATCAAGTTTTTAATTGCTTGAGTAGGAGAAATATTAGAAGTAGTTTTCCGCTTCTCATTAGCGTCATTTCAATTTATACAGGTCTTTTGTACGTAACTGTACTTGTTTATGGCACAATAAAACGCATAGAAAGTATGCATTGAATCCAAAAAGTAACAACATTTTGAGTTCTTTAAAAAAAGGATTATCTGTATCCTTAAACAAGAAAAAATCAAATAACACATCCAAATCATTACTTGCTGAAGAAGAAAGAGTGAACAAATCTTTGAATCCTTGATCAGGTGACAAGAAAATGTATATGGTACATAGATAATCGATATCAAACCCCATAAAATTTGTTCAAGAAAATTATTACTTTCTCTCGAAAAAATCTGGCGATTGCTAGTGGTGATCTGAAAATCAAATGACGAACTCATCGCCAAATCACAGAATATTAGAAATCGACGCTTCACAAGTCACCACACAAATGATATTGTATCTCTCACACAGTTCATAGAAGGTACCTGGGCGTTATGATCGATATGAAGCTAAATTTCAAGCCTGTGGTAAGGCGGCTCAAGTGACTGCGCTCCTTCATGGCGAACATTGGTGGCCCAAGTCAAAGTAAAAACAAGAAGCTCTGTTAGCTAAAGTTAGCCAGTCAATACTTATGTACGCAGCTCCGATATGGGGACAGCACTGCACTAAAAAGCATGTGTCAATAATAGATTGCTATCATATCTGGCCTTATGTCACTGGTTATAAAGGCTTCTGAGTTAAGTAGAGTCTACTGTAAAACAAAATCCATGTGTAGGCGCCTAACGGCAGACAAGCGCAAAAAGGAGACAAAGACATACCTCGATGAGTGGCACAAGTAATGGAATGCGGCAGATAAAGGAAGATGAACAAATATACTTATTAAGAATTTACGCCTGGATTGACAGCCAACACGGTGAGCCTGCCTTCTACTGAACGCAATTCTTATCGGACCATTGCTGTTTCAGGGAATATTTGTACAAATTTGATCATGATGACGAAATACAATGTTCCTTCTGCGGAAATGTTGCAGAGCACATATTTTTCTCCTGCGCGAGGTATGTAGTAGAGAGAACCACCATAGAAGAACTAACAAACGAAAGAATGACAACATAGTGAGTCACATGCTGCGATCAGAGCTGGTTTGGGCCAAAATGAAGGAGTGGGCAACAATAGTGCTCTAAGAACTCAAAATGAAAGGAAGGCAGCGAAGAAGCATAAGAACACATGAATTTCCTTGGAGGGAGAAGTTAAGGGATAAGTACATAGGCACTCTTTTTCCCAAGTACAGCATAGTTATTTGATACTGTTTGGGCGTAGTCCCGAAAGAGGTGTACTTAGCAAACAATATGAATCGGACATGCTACCCCTTTCACTCTGGTAGTAGCATTGGAAGGTTCACCCTTCGGAAACCAAATAAAAACTGTTTATAGAATAACTGATTATTATCTGTATGGCACAAAAAAAAAAGATTTACCACTTGCTTGCTAAATACTCCGAACTTTATCACGATTGTTTTATAAAATATTAAGAGTTGAACAGTAAAGGTATTCAGAAATATATTCGGAAGAAATATTTATCAGCTTTTTCTTACGAAAATATTCACAATAGATGGAAAACTTAAAAGATTATATCGTCACCTGAAACACAAAATAATGAAGCGTAATCAATAAGACACTCAATTTCGAATTTTTTGATGATACGTTACTTTGCATTTCAGGTGACATGCTTATTCACTGATAAAATGATAGTACTCAGATATTAATCTCAAAAGAATATACTTTGAGACTTTTTTTTACCAATACAAGTGTTTAAACCATAATCTAACACAAACGATGAGCTTACTTTAAATATACATTATCCATCTACTATAGACAGTTGGACATACGACCAAATTATTAAAGTCAGACCAGGCGAGAGAGAGAAAGTATAATTGCCATGTATAAAAGTATTCATCAAAGTCTGTCGGTTATAACTACAGAATAGTAATGAAACCTGATCACTTTGAATAAACCGTCATCAAATTATTTGCTTGTTTTAAGGGAAGTCCAACCGTTATATAGTAGACGAACAACATCAAGTTGGCTAGATTGTACAATAGACAATTAATAAGCTTTCAATGAGAAATCCATAAAAAAAATAATACGCTTAGAAGACAAAACTACCGAAATATGATATCGAATTAAATTATTATAATTAAGTATTAAAGATATAATATAAAAAATTTTAATAATGTCTGGGTACTATAAACCTCCAGGTTGTATAGTTCTGACTTCTTTTTGTGTGGTTATTTAATAAACAAAGTGTACGCAAGCAAAACTTAATATCATTGACGAGCTCAAGACAAATAAAGAAGCGGAAATTATCGCAATAAATCCCCAAAAAATTCAAAAAAATAATAAAAAACTCAGCAAAAAGAACGTCAATAGTAGAAGATGTAAAAGACCAAACGAAATAAATATCAACTAAAAAAAGGAATTATTTTTTTTTTAGAATTGGGAAAATTCAATTATGCACTCATAGGGCTCATTTTAAGGGGTTGCATGGGTTACGGGTTTGAAAAAAAAACATTTTTTTATTGACTTATATATACATACATTCTATAATATTTCTAAACTATTGACCCAAATTTTAAGTTGATCCGAGTAATAGTTTCGGAGATATAGCTTTGAGAACTTATGCGCTCGAGGCTAGCTATGCTAAGCTCGCCGATTTTAAATGCGTTTTTCTTGAAACTATGTTTTTGAAGTCGGTTCGCAAGATATCTCTGGAACTACTCAGCCAAACTTCATGAAATTTTACACAGGTCTTTGAGATACAAATCTAAAAAATTTGGACGAAGAATTTTTTTTTCGATTACAACTATTTGAAAGAAAAATTGCGCGAAATTTTCAATGAAATTCTCATTATTTTGTAAAAATTTCTGCCAAAAATCCAATTTTCAGTTTTTTTCTTCGTCAAAGTTCTAAGTTAAGGTTTTAGCTAAATAAGGCATTTATTTTTACTTTAGATGATCCTGTGAGGAGTTATCCTACCAACTCGGGTGTATATTTCTTCCAAGAGGTCACCGGAAATGGTGTCGCAATGGCCAAGTTTAAAATTTTTTTTTTTTTCAAAAAATTCTGAATTTTTTTGTTAATAGTGTATGTCTGTAACAATAAAAAAAATCTAATAAAATATTTCATTTTTTATATGATAAAAAAATTGTTGGAAAAATGCTGTTATTACCCGAGGAAACCCATGTTACGCCTTAAAGATATTCGATTAAAATATTAAAAATTGTAAGAAAATGGTAGTACCACTTCTTTGCACTGCGTTGTTGAGGATAAACGAAATTTCTTACATATTAAAGCTAATGTTACGAAGTTCTATCACAACTTCGATGGATGGATTTATTCTATATGCCTCTTCTCCCACAAGCGCTGTTGTACTACACATTTTTTAAGGCATTTTAATGTGACTCAAGTTATGAATAAAGAAAAAGCTATTTATAACTTTGAAATTGAGCCCTTTATTATTATATTATAATTTTTTACAAGAATTAAAATAAATTCCGCCATAAATTCCATTAGGTTAACAAAGCCACACTAATTCCAATCAGCCAGTCACGCTCGTTTATATTTGAAAGATGTCGCCTTAGTAACAACTTTCGATTTCATTTATGTAAACAAGATGTATGTGTGCGTATGTATAGTAAGTATAGTAAAATGTAAATTAAATGTAAATTAATCAAGACTTTAAAATTAAAATTAAACTCGTTTTTCAACTCACCTTTTGGTTCTTATATCACAGAATCGTTGTATGAATGAAGTTAAGACGTTTCTTTGTTAGCTTGTAATTAGTTGTAAGTTGTAATGTGATGCCACCTTGGTGCGTTTTGTATATTATTTGATTTTTGTATTAAAACTCATCACTTTGCACAACAGATTAAATGATTTTAATTAATATTATATTATTTAGTGATTTTATTTATGTTTATTATTGCACTTATGTGAGTGATTAATGGGGGAAAAAGAAATTTAAAGGGGATTTCGAAACGCGTGCTTGTGAAAAAAACTAAAACACTTGATTATAATTTCTTTAGTGGGAAAAAGAAATGGAATATTGTTAATTCGCAAGCATTAACGGTATTATTATTTATTATTTTTATATTTTGAAATTTTTGAATGAATGAGACTTTAAAAAACGGTGTGAAGAAACGACTTTTCAGCCGCTAATATTTACATATTGGTCAAAAGTGTCTCGAAGTAAGCAGATGTTGCGGTTAAAACGGTTATTAATATTCGTTTATATATATTTATATATATTTCTTTAAATTATACGCGCACGCTTCGTTCGAAACTTGAAAATTTATCGAATTCGTTATGCTGCCGTCACCAAGTTGTTGGTTTGTGTTTGTTGCTGCGCGTTGTAGTTTTACTGAAACGAGATAGAAAAAACATAATTTGAAATTATTTGCAATTTAAATTCCAATGTATACATTGTGACAAAAAGGTACCAGGAAATTGTAAGTAAAGCTCAAAATAAAGAATTGTGTATCAATATTTACTTTTTTGCCTTCCCACCAGATGTAATACAATTATGGCAACGATTTTTTCAGTCCTGGAAACAGTTTTCATATGGCCTTCAGCTCCTTCAGCGGATTTTGTTTATCTCTTCGATCGACTGAACACGGTTTCCACGAAGCGGCAATTTCAGTTTGAGAAACAAGAAAAAATCCCATCGAGCCAAATCTGGTGAATACCGTGGTTGATCGATGGTATTCATTGCGTCTTTGACTCTAAATTTGGTCACAATCGTATTCTTAAAAAAAAATAAGCTTTACCGGAAGGAGTCGAGCAAAAACACGTTTCATACCAAAAATATCCACCAAAAACATTCGAACGGAGTCGCGAGAGATATGGAGTTCTCTTGCCAACTCTCTAACACTTCCCTGACGATTTTCAAGCACCATAACATTCACTTTTTTTTTAATATTTTCATGAGTTGAAGAGGGCGAATGTCGTTCAACGACCTCTCGATCCTCTCTGAAGACTTTGTACCACTCATAGGATTGTGTTTTCCATAATACTGAATTAAAAAAAATCATTTTTTTTAAATATCATTTACCCAAGGAATTTTATAACAATTTCCGGATAATTTTTTGTCTCAATGTATATAAGAACTTTAAAAATAAAAATACAATAATATAAATATATAAAAAATTTAAATTCAAATTCTTTTAGAAACATGCACGCGCTCGCACAAGGCACGAATACATGTTTCGGTTGTACAAAAACAAAAAAAAAAACATTTTACTTAAGCTAAAACTTAACACATTTGCACTGCCAAATATAGCAAATCAGCAATTAGCTGCTCACGCAATAACAATGGCTATGGAAAAGATTAATTGAAAGCAAAAGTCCATGCGGCTGGTGAATGGTGAACTGTCAATGGAGCGATTGACATTTCTGGGTGTAGCCTGAACACTCTCTTTTTGCACTTTAAAATGCCCGCATACTTGCGATGTTGTTGGCCTTTTGTTTAGAACAAAATAGTGATAAATACATTTATATGTGCGAGTATATGTGTGTGTGTTATTTAATTTGCAACACAACTCCGCTTAAAGCTATTATTCAATAATGATCTAAGAAAAGCTAGTTAAAAAATGGTAATTATGTGGCAAACTATATAAAATAAGTTCAAACAAAATCCAGTTACTTAATATTAAAGAACAAGTTTCAATGTTTTTTCTTCCACTTTGTTCTATACATTTTGTTTCCCACTGCGCAACACACCCATTTGGTGGACTACATACATTCATACTGCCAGTAATGCTAATGATCTTTTGTCTGTAATTTTGTTAAGGTATTCAAGCGATTTCAAGTACTACGTTTACAGGAAATAAAATGTAAAAGTAACGGTTAATCACTACTGGTATTTGCACTATTAGAGCAACATTTAAATAGTGCTTAGTCATAATCGTATGAAATGAATCGGAGACCGAAATGATCGGTAGTTAAATATGAAATTACAGTCGTCTATGCCTCTGGGGCAAGCAACAATAAATTAACTCGTAATTTATCATACTAGGTAACAGCGATTGTTTAATTGGAAAAGCGTGGGTTTTCGAGCTGTGTTAACAAAAACAAAGGTTTGGGTTTAATCTGCCAGTTTGAAAAAAATATGATTTCGATCGTTTAATTTATATGACAGCTATATGCTATAGTTGTCCGATATCGACGATTCCGAAAAATGAGCAGCTTTTTTGAAAGAAAAAGACGTGTGCAAAATGAGAAAATTAAAACGAATCGACTCCGCTCACTACGATGATATAGGCAGTCGAAAAAGTCTTTTCGTATTTTGTCAATAGATGTCGTTGCAGTCGTATATCTCCAGTACTACCAATCACATTGTGCCACGCAAGCCACCAATGAAATTTGTGAAGTTTACGATGATGATGCTGTATCAGTTCGTGTAGAACAACAATGGTTCGCTCGCTTCCGTTCTGGAAATTTCGATGGGAAATATGGACCTCGATCTGGTCGACCTATCGTTAAGAAATTCAATGAAATTATCGAAAAAATTGACCAGGACCGTCACATAAACAGCCATGATATCGCCAAGGAAATTAACATACACCATCAAACAGTTTTGAACCATTTAAAAAAAGATTGGCTACAAAAAGAAGCTCGACGTTTGGGTACACGAAATGAAATTGATTCACTTCTGAAGCGAATGATAACAGAAAACGAAAAGTGGATCAAATACGACAATAATGTGAGAAAAATATCATGGTCCAACCGTGGTGAAGCTCAACAAATGGTCGCAAAGCCAGGATTTACGCCTCGAAAAAAGAAAAGAATCATCCACCATGAGCTGCTCCAGCCTGGTCGAACGATTGATTCTACATTTCATTGTTAACTGATGAGATTGAAACAATAAATCAAAAAAAAACGACAGAGCTGATCAAAAAGGGCTTCGTCTTCTATCTGGACAACTCTAGACCACACACATTTTCGATGACTCGGCAAAAACTGGGAGAGCTTGGCTGAGAAGTTTTGATGCATCCACCATATAGCCCTGACCTTGCACCATCGAACTATCATTTGTTTTGGTCAATACAGAACGCTCTTCATATAGTAAAGTTGGCTTCAAGAGAAGCTTGTGAAAATTACTTGTTGCAGTTTTTCGCCGAGAAACCAGAAAAATTTTACACTGATGGAATAGTGTCTCTGGCGAAAAAATGGCTTAAAGTGGTTGACCAAAATGGTATATATTTAATTCATTAATGTTCATTACAAATAAAAAAAGTTGAAGTTTGATTTTAATTAGAATAGAATTAGAATTATTTACTAATGCGCCCCCTAGCGCATTGTCTCAGGTTAAAATAAGGAATATTCTCTCTGAATTAGGTTAAAACAACTATTCAAATTTTTTTTAGCCAAAAAAGAAAATATTTGAAAAATTTTGACATTCGTATTAGTAAATATGAAAAATACAATTTTAGCATTAGTGAATTTAAAGAGGCTTAATATTCAAAACTAGAATTGCGAGCGTTTCGCTAAATATCTGGCCTCTGTTGAATACATTTTATATATTTATTTTTTAAACAATATAGTAGCAACATTAACTACATTTAAATATGTATATGAAAAAATCATGATGAGGAAAAAATATAGATTTCGTGTAGACTAGTGTTTTATGTCTATGAAAGTATATTAAACAACATCACCGCATTATTAAATGAGTTTAACTTTAATACTCCGATTAATAACCACATATGCATGCAACAAACACATTACGCATGCGAAAAGCTATTTATGACAAGTACATATAATATAATGAGTAAGTTAACAGTATAGACGTAATTATAATAGATATGCGGTTGTTCGAAAAAAAGAGATTTTATGTTAATTAAAGTTCATACATGTTTCACATTACAAGTACATATGTATGTAATATTCATATTAGGGGAATTTATCTAAGAGGTAATTCGCGTTTATTGGTGGTGTGGGAACAACATATTATAATGCAATGTGTTCTCAAACGAAGTCTGGAATTTATAGAAGTGGTTCAATTCGCAAAGTGTTACTCTCGAGTGTAACGAACAAACTATAGCAAAGGCTTAAATAAATGGCAGCACTTGTGGTGCAACCCTGCGCTAATACTATATATGGTATCTTCTGTCGCAAGCGCAATAGTGTTATAATTCTTCCATAGTGGACATTTTTTTCACGTTCAAAAATGTTGATGTCAACCTGTCTTTTGGTTTCTATAAATTACTATAATTGTTTCAAAAATACATTTGCATTTTCGTTTGTCGAAATATGCAAAACAAAACTTGATAGCACCTATACCGAGGTATCCACATACTCTCTTGTACGAATTCAACTCGATAATTTTTTTAACAAGAGGTCAAACTCGAACAGAGAAACAGCGCATCGAAGACAGCTAGATTTAGGAGACTCTGAGAATAATTTTGCAGTAGTCAATTTACAAATTTAAGATAGACTCTAAGAATTTTCTGTTAGATAGAAACCCTAGTTTCACTATCAGTACAATGGGAACAGTTCGATGCTCCCTACGTCAATTTTTCTACCGGATAGCTGGACTTCGCGGGAGCTTGTCCAATGCTGAGCTATCATTGGTTCATGTTCTGTCGTAAGATCCTTTTGCACCAAAATCGATTATAAAAGGTCTATTGAGCTCTTTTTCTTAGTATGGCTAATCTCTTTCTAGTTGTGGGAGTTTAAACAGACCATTGATCCATCTTCGTTCAACTGCGGAAGCTGTAAGGAAAAGACGAGGTGGAATCATCTCAACACTTCCTTCTTGATAATTCCACCTTTGGGAGATCAAAGCTTAAACTTTTGAGAGCTCATAATTTGTGATATCCCACCGAGCTTTTGGAAATAGAAATTATACGCAGAAGCAAATGTGTACAAGACACTTTGCCGACTTATAAGACCGGATATAGGAGTTATTGAAATTGAAATTTTAGAGTAGGTGAGCCCCTTAAAAGCAATATTAATAATTCAATGAAGCAAATGCTAAAAAATTTTATACAAAAAGCTAAAAGAACATTGAACATTGTTCGATAAATTATTTTTGTTCTGCAGTATATTCAAATATATTGAACAAATATTAACTATTAAGTACTTATAAGTGAAAATTTAATTAATAAAAAAAAATTAAAACTTCATATCAACTAATCATTAGCTGCATGCTTTTTATTCTCTCTAAGCTAACAACGTAATTTATGCCTTTTACATATATTATGCATATATTCCTAACAATTTGATATTAATCCTTTCAGCTCATTAACACTTGCAACTCATCGCAGCTGTTTTAGTGCAGAACAAAGCAAAGCAGATCTGAGTGATTGTCAAGCACACTTCTGATGACACAGCATTATCGTCAATAACATTGAGACTTCTTAAACAAAACAATCGTACAATCAACAAAGTCAACAAAACCTCTTCAAAATTTGCGAAATTTCGCATAAATAAATAAACATAACGCTCAAGCAAACAATCGTATCTTGCCATATGTATAGCAGAGCATCCATTGCGATATTTAGCTGGGAATCAGTTCAAGTCAACAACAGATTATAAAAAGGTGTAATTTCTATTTCAGCAACAACACAGACAACCGCTCTTCACATACAAGCCGGTATGGGGTTATGTGTGTAAGACTTCAAAGAGAACAGACGGTGTGACCAAAAGACCAAAAAACAAGCAAAAACACTTTAAGAGCACAATTCAGCCGCCACAGCAGTAAAAGTGGCAAATAATAAATAAAAGCACACAATTGTTTGGCAGACACTTGAGGTTGACTTGACTGTATCAGTTGCCGCTAACACCATAATGACTGTTGCCACTGCAAGTGAGCTTACGCTGGTGCTGTCGATGTGTTAATGTTGATGTTGCAGCAAGTTGCAAGAAATTTTTTGAATGTCATAAATTGTTGTAAGTAACGCAAACTAGCAACAGACAACGCTTACTGAGACATTAAACTGTGTGTCATTGTGCGCATGCGCACCTTCTTTTTCATAACTGCGGCTTTGTGTTTCTATTTATTTACACCGACTGAACTACACGCTTGCTACGGAGAACAATAAGAGTATGAACACAGTATAAAGGGTATGTGCATTAGAGTAGATCCTCTAAGTTGAATACGTTTCGAGAAACGAAGACTGTTTTACTTTTTGCGTTCCTCATTTACTTTAACATTATGACCGACATCATTATTGAAGATAATAAACCGAACGATTCTATCTACAATTGATGCACATGATAGCGGATTGAATCATTCGAAACTTGTTCGATACTCTACTCGGATTACGAACTCTGCTAGGCAGTCAATCGAATATTGGACGTAGAGCTTGATACGACCCATTAATTTGGTAATAAATTTTGACGATTAGCAACCATTGTTCCGGAGTAAGTCTGTCCATTATGAAAAAGAAGATCAAAGTATAAATCAGGTACCATTTATCAACCAGACCAACTTCGAAAAAAGATAATCTCATTGAAAACCCTATGATAAAGAAACACCTTTTAAAATATTTCTTTTAAAAAATGAAAAATAAAAACAAAATCCTCAAAAAAGTTGTAGAAATTTTTCTGCTATCCAGCATGTTTCATTTTTAATGATTTTGTAAAGGAATTCCTAAAAATTAAAAAATTTTCTTTCGTGCACATCCTAGTGATTGCTTGCGTGTGATATTGCAGCATGAATGCAGATAATTGTTATTACAATTATTTTGCGCAATAGTAGCAAAGAAGCTACACCATGGCGCATTGAATGTGACAAATCAGTTGCTCAAATTGGCGACAATCACGTTCTTGTTTATTATTATGCGCTTAAAGGGTTTGGCATGTGTGTCGTCTGTGGCAGTATCTGCCAGCCTTGAAATTATATAGCTATCGCTTTAGGGAAAGAAAAGGAATTGAGTGAAAAAGTTCTCTCTCAATATTTTGGTTTATAACTATTTTGTTTATATAGTATATGTGCATAAAAAACTTGATTTTATCAATTTTATCTTATATCGAAGGTAGGCGAAAAATAGTAAGACAAAGGTTAGTACGACTGTCAGTGACATCTGTGTCAAATGTCACATCAAAATAATAATTAGTATACGCTGATCTTTCTGAAGTACATAAACTACATTTGGCGATTTTTGCGATAAGTAAAATTATTCAACAAAGAAGTTCCATTTTTTGACGGAACATTTTGTGGGCAAAATCAAATTCTGGTGCCAAAAGGTTCAGAATGTTGGAAAAGGACTTCTGTTATAATTGTTTGTCGCAAGCAAGCATTTTTATTTGATACGAACTATTCAAAGAATGTCGAGAACGCAGTCAAAACGAACCACGCCCAGAACAGACATCAACATCAACTGATGATCAACACGTTAATAAAATAAAGGAATTGACGCTTGATAATCGACGATTAACAGTCAGATCAGATCTTACTGGATCAGTGAAAACCATTTTAAAAGATCATTTGAACCTAAGAAAAGTGAAAGCACAATTTGTTCCAAAATCACTAAATTTTTTCGAAAAACAGCATTGCGTTATCGTTTGTGAAACAATGCTTTCCGACTACCAGGATGCCATGAAACTTATTATTAGTAGCGATGAGTTTTGGATCTATGCTTACAACCTGGAAACAGACGAACAATCGGTTGAGTAGAATATTAAGATAAAGCTGCGCCGAAGCCAAGAAAAACGAGGTCAAAGCAGAAAAAACAATGTTATGTTGACAATTTTTTTCGTTTATTGGGGTGTGGTGGACTGCGAATTCCTTTCAATAGGCCAAATTGTCAACAAGGAGTACTATTTAAGTGCATTTTTTGTCCTAAGCTATTCGTAAAAATTGGCTGAAATTATGGGCCGACAACTTTTAATACTAATGCACCGTCGCATACTACATTGATTTTTCACGAGTTTTTTGCTAATTTTTCAACCAGTATCGTGCCTACTCGAATATACTATATACGTATAGTGGGCAAATGAGTATAATATATATGAGCTGCTTACTACCGTTTAAAAAGCTGAGCCATACCACTAGGAGGCAGCAGAAGTTCGTACAGAAAATCCGAGTGTATTTATGCTATAAGTGTATGATAAATAATAGATTAATTTGGTTTCCTGCAAAACCGGCTTTTTTGCAAATAGATCACTTTGCAAAGAATTGTGCAAGAAATATGTTTTTTGAAAAACATTTAACTTACAACGTTTCTAGAAATTTACCGAAAACTTGTTTGCAAACTTTGAACATGCAGAAAATAACCCTTCTCAGAAAAAAAATCGCTTAAATTTGTTACTTATTTCAAAAAGTGTCACTCTGCTAAAACTCACACAGTTATTTTTTGTACATTACTTGCAAGCACTCATCCAGACGCACTACCGGTCCGTTAGTTGGGCTGTCAGTTGCAATTTTTACTGGTCAATTACATTTGGAAACTCGGCGCGGCGGATGTAGGAAATTTGAAGTGACAATTTTTTTGCTGTCAGCGACAAATTTTTTTCCAGTGAATGCATGTAAAATGTGTGTACATTACAAGTAATTAAAATGTATGTCGTGTTGATGACTTTTGTTGCAACAACATTTGTTCAGATGTGTCTTGAACGCAGTTGCAGTTGCTGTCATTTATAATTACTAATTTTTTAACGCCAGTAAAGATTTGCCGTTTTTGTCAAATTGCATCTATTGCGAAAGCGAACAAAAAACGCAAATGAAGTTGACATAGTGAGTGAGTCGCTATAGTGCATATTCGAATGTTTTTAAGATATGAATACACATACATATATATATATATATATGGAAAATGAAAAGAAATTATTTCCTCCCGCATTTTGATAGTATATATAAGTACACTTGGACCAAGAGCAGTTTACTGCAGATCCAAGGAAATTACCAACTATTCCTGGCATTTCAATGGAATTTGACTACCAAAAACCCAATCAGTTCGAAAATGTTTGAAGTAAGCAGCTTTTAGGACAATTTAGGCTAAGGAAGTGCCGTATATAAATATTAAAAAAAAAATTATTAAAAGACTGACCTTTGCAAAGGAAGTTCGCCATTTTTTTTTTTTCCTCAAAAATAACTTCAATTAATTTGACAACTATCCCTGCTAATCCCGGAGTTGGTCGATTTTTTTATATATTTTTTTTATTTATTTAAAAAAAAATTGTCAAATTTTTAAAAATTAAAAATTTCCCGTAAACTTTTTTCAAAAAATATATGTTATGGTTATGTTTAAGACAGTATGAAAAAACCGTATTTATACAAAAAAATCGAAAGGGGTCGGGTTCAAAAGTGGTCGATTTGGTATGGAATACCCCATATATAGTACATTTATATGGAAACATAGTAGCGAGAGCAAAGCATTTTGATAGTGCTACTAAAAGTGAACTTGGACCAGACTTGTATACGCAGCAGCTTACTGCGGATGCAAATAATATAGCCAACTATTCCTGGCATTTCAATAGGATTTGACGGCCAAGAACCCAATCAGTGAGCGCACAGTTCGAAAACGTTTGAAGCAAGGAGCTTTAAAAGCTAAGGACGTGACGTTTATATCGAAGGCAAACAAGCTTAAAAGACTGACCTTTGCAAAGGAACATCCACACAAGCCAAAGGACTTCTAGAAAAGTGTTCTATGAACAGATGAAAGCTCCTTTGAGTATAACTCATCAAAAAACAAATTTTTTCTAATATTGCGATCCGTTTGTCAAAAAGTGAGCCATGCTGGAGGCGCTGTCATGTTCTGGGAGTGTGTGGCGTATAATGGATTGGGTGACTTGAATCCTATCGACGGCTCAATGCACCGAGGTCAATATTTGATTATCCTAAAGGATAATACCTTTATTTCTGGGCACAGACTTATTGGAGAAGGCTTTATTCTGCAACAGGATAATGCCCTGTGCCACAAAGCGCGGATGATATACAATTTTTGAAAGATGTCAGTGTTAATACTTTGGACAGGCCACCTCAAAGTCCGCACTTAAATATCATTGAAAGCGACTGGTCTCTTTTGATACGCAGAAGAACAGTTTCGTTAAATGAAACCAAAGGAGAAAGAATTTCTGAGATCACTTCGCTTTGGGAAGAAATTTCTCCAGAGATCATTCAAAATTTAGTGGATTCGGTATCAAGACGCCTTCAAAAAGTTAAAGAAGTCAAAGAAAGATATACATTTTACTAACTTTGTTCCATAAACTACATATAATCATTTTGTTTAGGCTGGAATGAAGTTAGGATTTCTTATACTTTGGTTGACGTTTTTCTCATATACCCTTGCTTTGATTCTTTCAAGTTGTGAGAAATATTCGTTTGCACCCGAACTTTGTCCTTCCTTTCTAATTATTTTTACTTTTTACAGTCTAAAAATTAAAAATATATATTAAAAAAGTTATATTTATTCACCCGCAACAATTACTTTATATTAAAATTTAAATTGTCACTTTCCACGGACAATTCCACCGATGAAATATTTTCTTACTATAGCACAGTGCCGGATGCCCATAGAAACACTTGATTTGTGCAATAATAAATTTTTATTGAAGACATCTCCGCCACCCAGCTGCCTGAGGGCGGTCTAACCCAACAATGTCACCAAATCTGGAATAAATGTTATTCGCGCCAATAATCAATCAACGCCTACCCTTTCATACTACACTCCAGCCAAGTACTCATGAAAGGTGATGGAATGCGAAGAGCAATGAGTAGAATAAATTCTAGAATTGTTGTCGTTGACGTAAGCACGTTCTTGCTAAACGCCCTAGTTGAACAAACATTGCGGTGTAATTTATTGCGCGCCTCTCCAATCAAAGCGCATGCGTGTTTGGCCTTTTAAGTGATAATCATTGCACGATCCTTCTCGCAATACGCTAGGGACTGCATAGGTGTTACTTTCGCCCAGATAATTGCAAAAAGCGCTCACGTTCCGAGACCGATCAATCGCCTTACAATGATTTTCAATTAAAATTGCAAATGTAACAGACAGGCATCAACGACGCCCTCACTACTGACTTTCCGGCCTGTCCGGCTGCCAGCCTACTTGCCTACCAGCCCCTACGCGGTTGCCACGTTTGGCGCGTGTGCAAATATACATACGTATATACAATTGTACTAATGTGTTCTGCGTTATTTGGGGTTTGGGGCACGGTTGGCTGACAGCATCGGCAGCGCTGTTGCATTATTTGCCGTGCCTGCCTCCGTGTCAGCCTGACTTAAGCAATTAAAATAGTGTTGATTGCATTGCTGACGTTAGTTAGTGGAAAAAAATAAAAGCAAAAACATTTCAGCGATGTGCCGGCAATTTTTAATTTTAACGATTACTCGGTAGTTACATAAAATCAACTATAAAGCAAGTGCGGTGCAAAGGTTGAGGCATTTAGAGAACTACTGTGCTGTTGTTGTTGTATTTATAGCACATAATTCTGTCTTGGTTCATTATTATTTGTGCACGTGCTAATAGGTGACATATATTTAATATTGTTAACACAATAAATTTTACATTTTTAATTTCAGAACAAAAGACTTAAGAAACAAACTTGATTTAGTTCCAACAAATGAGCAGCTTCTTGAAGAGAAAAAATTTTATATCAATATTTCAAAAATCGAGGGACTATTTGGCATATACATATACATATATAGACAGCGGATAGACAGACAGCGGACAGACAGGCAGTCAGACGATTATATCGACTAAACTCGTCATGGTGATCATTTATGTACATATTATTTTATAGGGTCTCCGATGTTTCATTCGGGAATGAAAGCCATTTAGGGAGCAGCGCATTCAATAATGTCCCTCGAGAGGTTCGAGTCATAAGTAAAAAAGCAATTTATCCAGTTTTTCTCCTAAATTGAAGTATATTTCCAGAATTTCGAAACTGAGCTTACTGAAAATATTACTAAAGTTCCGACGTTTGCGAGCCAAATTTTGTTCAGCGATGAGCCCTATTTATGGCACAATAGATATGTAAGCAAGCAAAATTGCCGCATTTGGGGTTGCCATTTCTTTCAGAAAAAAACAACGGTTTGGTGTAGTTTCTGGGCCAGTGGAATCATTGGTCCATATATCTTCAATAATGATGCCGGTGAGAACGTAACCGTCAGCGACGATCGCGCCATGATAACCGACTATTTTATGTCAGAGATAGAAGCTCGTGATCTCGGCGACATTTGGTTTCAACAAAACGGCGTCACTTCCCTACATCGCAGCAATCAAAAGATTTATTGAAATAACATTTCAGTGAGCAGATGATTTTAAGTTTTGGGCCGGTCGATTGGCCACCATTAGACTTTTTCCTGTGAGCATATGTAGAGTCTAAAGTCTATGCAGACAATCACGCTTCGATTCAGGCCTTGAAGCGAAACATCACGCGTGTCATTCACCAGTTTACCAGTCGAAATGCTTGAACGAGTCATCGAAAACTGAACTCAACAGATGGACGATCTAAGACGTAGCCGCGACCAACATTTGAAAGACATAATCTTCAAAAAATACTTGATCTTTCGAATGATAATAAACATACCCCATTAAATTTTAAATTTCTGTGTTTTTTCTTTGAAAAAGTAGGAAACGTAGAAATGGATCACCCAGATTATGGATATATTTCTAATTTTTTACTAACTGCTTATTATAATACTTTAATAATAATTGAATATTTTCGGACATTTTTTAAAGATTTCTTTGACTGCATATAACCTGTCCTGTGAACTATGATATTAGAAATGCAATTAACCAAACTCGAGTGATTTACAAATCAAAGATCCAATTTAAAAGTTTTTGTGTTAAAAATGTCCATAATTTCCTTATTGGTATATGTACATTTGTATGATTAAATTATCTGCATACTTAATACAAATTTTACAACATGAAAAAGAGATATTATACTCATATGTTACTAGCAAAGTGAAATTCAGCAGTCGAAAGAATAATAATTTTATCTTTTCACTTTTTCTCATCAAATGAAGATTGCTTTGTTTCCCACACGTTTAAGTATTTCTTTTCAGAGAAAAGGTAAATTATTATCAGATATAATAACCAATATATAACCATTTTATAATGAAAACTCATATTTTGTTTCAATATGAGTAGTTTTTATTATCTCGTTTTTCCTTCACCAGTAATTTCAGGAAAAGTGATGTTATGTTATTTTGGATTTCAGGTGACCATATAACTCCAAAGCACTTTTTAACAACAGTTTTTTCGAGGACTCTTCAATGGTCTAATCTCTTAACCACATATGATTTGTCTGCCAATTATTAATAGAAATTACAGTAATCTGTAAGAACTCACCGCAATTCAAAATGTTTAAAAGCGAACTTACATATTTATTACATATACATTATATTGTTCAATAGGTTATAAAAATAAACATATATGTGTAGTATATACGTATGTATGTACTTACATATAAATGCAGTTAAACTGTGAATGCTTGGTGAACGGAAATCGTTATATGTTGCAATTTCCTCGGCGCTGCATTATAGACAAGCATAACATCAACATGTTGCATGTCATATTCCCACAATAAACTTAAGTCTTAGCGGTAAAAATAGCGAAAAAAAAAACAATAGCGCTGTATATATAGCTACAACAGCTGGAGAAAACAAGTTGAGGCAAACCGGTGTGAAAATCAATATAACGGCTACAAAGGCCAAATACTAGACAAACTAACCGGAAAAAATGGCCCAATAGCCGAAAGAACAATAAATACAAACACACATACTTACACATATATACATAAATGCACATACATTTAGCTAACATGAGCGATTGTACCGCTAAAGGGGTGTAAGTGTATGGTTTGAAAATATTGCATGTCAATTCATTGAATGCAAATCAAAGCCGAAATAATTCCACTTGAGCGCTTTGACTAGTCAAGCGTGTAAATAAAAATAGAAAAAATATTGCTAATATGTGATTGTGCGGCATGTAGCTACAATTTCAATATATACATATATACGTATAGGGGCGTACGTCGGTTTAATTTGTTTAATGAGGAAAATTGCAGTGCCTTTGAAGGTATAGAAAGTTAGAATAATAACAACAATGAGCAAGCAATTGCTCTCAGTCAAGTGCAACGTACCTTAGCCAAGCCAACAATACTAACAAATTTCGAATACTTTGAAATCACTTATAATAATAAAAAATTAAAATCCAAAACAATTATATAAATATACTTGTTACAATAAGAAAGTTCACAGATGTTGCCGGCAGCAGTTTTGCTGTACATCGGACGTCAAATTCTCAAAAAAAAATATTAAATTGTACGAGTATACAGGTGTACAAAATTTTAAATAATTGTAATTATTAACCAGAAAAGACGTTAACTTCAGTTGCACCGAAACTATAGTAGTTATAATACTCTTCACAGATATAAAGGACTCCTTACAAGAGCTTGATTTCAATCGTTCAGTTTGTATGGCAGCCAAATGCTATGGTAATTCGATCTGACAAATGTTTTCGAAGATTAAATTATGTCTTTAGAAAATAATTTAAGGCAAATTTCGTAAAGAAACTGGTCAAATGAAACATCGTCCTATACAAACGCTTCTTTCCAATCATTCAGTTTGTATGAATAGGAATAACGATTAAGAATATAATTTTCAAAATCCACCTTAAAATGGTTGTAATTCAAGCAGTTAAGGAGGCAGATACCTCTTGTTAAAAAAATGAGAAAAATTGTTTTCGCTCTAATCGATTGAAAAACTATTCAAAAATATAGTCCCAAAGTTGGTTTGGTTTACTCTGAGAATTTTCGAAGATTTCGAATTTTCCCAGAATCACTGCACTTCATGCAGCGGGTGTATGGATACACAAAATTTTGAGGCTCGAGCGAATTATTTAACCGATTTACTTGAACTGAAGCTTATTTTATAGAAAATTTTTTAGTGTGCGTTTATATAGTGCGTGATAGAGCGGTTTTCCGAGAAAAATGACATTTTGACAGTTGTTTAACTATTTTGATGTCGAAAAAAACGGGTAAAAACGGTACTTTTTACAAAATCCAGGCCTATATCCCCAATTCCTGATTAAAAAAATGTACTTCTTTCTTTTAAGATAAGAAGCCTAGCCAGGAAGTTGACGGCCGTAAAAGTGTCAATCTACGGGATAGTTTGCGCCATTTTGTTTTGACAAATAGTTTTTATTTTCTACTCTAATAATACCTTTTAATGTATATGAAAAAAACGTATTCGATCTGTTTTTATTCTCCCATAATAGAAGTGGAAAAAATTACCATTTTTGACGGTACTAGAGGTATCCTCCCTTAAGCAAATCATACTTTATCCCACAACTGTACTTCTAACCAGGAGACAGCTCAAACATTATGATATTTCAGACCATTGGAAAGAAATTCATTATTTCACTACTATCTGTACTTAGCTGTAACAGAGCTTGCTTAAATATTATTGCTGCTGTGGGGCAGGGTATCGAATGAGTTCATTTGCCATAGCGCCCAAATTTGAAACTGTGCCCATCCACTTTATGGAAGCTTTTGCGAATGGATCTTAGTTTGCGGGCGTACCAAATCCAACTCGTGCCTGAATTGAAGCCCAGCGATCAACAAGTGCGTCGCACGTTCAGTGACTGGGCCCAAATTAAAATGGCTACCGATATCGATTTTCAAGAGAATTTTGTTCAACGATGAAACTTACTTTTGGTTTAATAGGTACCTTAATAAAGAAAATTGTCGGAGTTGAAATGATGGTAAACCAATTCACGAGCCATTGATCCTAGTCCAGTCATTATAGTAAGTTCACTCTAGAAAAATACCCTCCAGCTTTCTCACTATTTATGATTTTTAAGTCAGACGTTGGAGATTGATCGAATTTTGGTCATCAAACCACTTATTGAATGTCGGTTATATTCTAGGCGATTGCTATCATGTAAGTCAGCAGAAATTAGGTGAATTTAAAAACAATAGAAACGTATTTCGAATAAATTATTCGAATCCATATAGCGAAGAATTGAATCTTTGCCATGAACAATGTTGCTATAATTGTGAATGAATTAGTAAAATAAAATTTCAAATAAACTTGATCACATTTCTTTTTACATTGTAAAAATTGCCTGACAAACCCTTCATGTCCCAAACAAAAAGTTATCAAATACTTTCACACGAATAAAAAAAAGTTTGTGCCAATCTAGGAAATCGATATTTTCTAAGTTATGCTTGAAGTGCGCAGTCTAAATGGATCAAATTTGATCTTGAGTGTATTGTTACTTGAATCATTGTAGGATTTAAGCATTTTATGTATGTATGAAAAATAAAAGCTTTTTACGAACGCAGTAACCAATTCGTAAACATTTAAAGAAAAATTGTTATACTTTCTTATAAAGTACTGAATGAACAACAAGTCAACTATTTTTTTCCTACAACGTCAGTTCCATCCACTGTAAATACCATTAACAAGCAATGAGCTGTACACCTGACCGCGGATGTGCACTTGAGCTACCGTTTTACGATTTCCAAGCCGCGAAACTCTAAAAGCAGCACACAACACAATCACCGCCAAATTCGGATAACTGTAAATTACTTAAGAGCCGCTAGCTTGAAAGTCATTGTGGTAAAAGTGAACAAACGGTATTGCACAACATTAAATGGGAAGACGCGAAATGGGAAACACTGTAAGTGATAACCGGCACAATACGTAGTAAAACTTAGAGAAAGAAAGAAACAGGACATTTGTGCATAACAAAAACAAAACCAAAAACAAAAACGGAATGACTGTTCGAAAAGTCGTGTGCAAGTGGAATGGTAAACGGCATTAACTGAATTGTTCAATACCAGAAACGACTGGCTACCGTTAAATACTTAAGACTCCTCTTTGCTCGCTCTTGGCTATGAACACGATGACGACGGCGATGGATTGAAAATGCTTTGCTATGTATGAACTCGTATGTGCTCATATATGTTTTCGGGGAAGCCCGAAGCTTGTTGTATTTTTGTAACCTTTTAAATGGTAATCCGCTTTTTTTATTACCGTTGATTACTAAGCTATATTGTTGTTATTATTGTTAGTCTTCTGCTTTACAAATTGCTTATGGTTTATGAGCTAAATGCACAATTCAATAAAGGAATAGGATGTTTTCGTAATTTTATTGGTACATATCGCTCATTTGCTGCAAGACCGGCATAAGTCAAAAAAATCGATTCTCCAGAAAAACGCGTTTAAAGTTTTCAACTGACTACAAACCTTACACGGTGACTCCAACCTTACACCTCTTCTCAAGCGGAGCATATAAAGGTATTCATATGAATTTTTCACTCAACATGAAGTATGATATAACGAACAATTTTGCAACATTAACTCAAAAATCACGTTTTTTGATTTATGCCGGTCTTGCAGTAAATGAGCGATATGTATGTTTGCTCGAGGAAATGTTGATGGTTAAGTGTTTGCTTCAGGCTCTATAGCTGTCGGCGGAACTAACTGAAAGCGGAAAACTTGGGATGTGTTGTTGAAAATGCATATTCTTACACAACGCTTGACGGTTAAAATTATGAATACAAACAGTTTTACTTAGGGTTATACCCTAACAAAGTGTTAACAAAAAGTGTTATATAACACGAAAATCGTTCGAGTTCTCTGACATTATTATTAAGGATTCTTCGCAATTCGTTTGTATGATAACAATGGTTAAAAAATTAAATGAAGATAACTTTAAATAAACTTCTTTAATTTAATCAGATTAGTAGAAGCATACATTGAACACGGGTGAAATTAGCAATGCGACAAAAAAAAAAGAGATCCATAAAAGATAAAACATAATATTTTCATTACTTGGTAGGGAAGGATGGATCGGAGGTCCTGCTGGTGACAATTTCAAACGTAAAATCGACATATTCCTAAACGGATCAAAGAACAGGAGAGAGCTTGAACGCAGAAGGAAATATGAAACCAAGTGACTAGAGTTCAGGTCGAAATTATTGACAAAACAGACAGTGTGTAATGGACAGCCTAACTTTTTCTGTAGCGCCTATATTAAGTGTCACTGCGTTAGGTTATTTAAGCACACAATAACTAGACTCTCAGTAGGTAACTAGGTTAATATATCTGGGTATTCAATCATATAGGAATAAATGGAAACGAAAAGACAGGTGAGTTGACCCACTCGGGGGAATTTAGGAACACAATTCTCCTAAAATTCCCCAAACCGTTCAGCCCCACCGAGGGATGTTTGAAGCAATGGACCCCAAATAAACAATTCAGCTATTGAACAGTAACACAGGACATACCACAAAGTTCCATTGGAGTAGAATTGGTAGTAGACAGACCAAAAAGCTTCAACTTCTAGGCAAAAAGGTAACTTAGTCATATTGTAGAGATGATCACAGGACACTTACTCTTAAAACCCCAGCTGGATTTATAGTAGCTGCTGGATACTCATTATAAGAACTGAGTAACTAGTCGCCATTTTTTGAGATTTCGTTCTACTACTGTTACTTGTATGTAGTACAGAAAAATTTTCAATTCAAGCAATTGATCTTGAACTTTGAGATCAGTCCCCGTAAGAAACACAATATCCTGTTATTGTAACGGTAAACCGGCAAATACACACCAATCGGTGTGTGGCTTAAGGCAGATAGGATACAGTACAATTTGGATATGTATCTTCAGCTTTAAAACCTATATTCTATCATAGTTACACGAAGATAAATCAGGCGAATGCGGTGGTTGCGGCACGATATTGGTTGAAAATGTGGCGAAACGATCACAAATTACCAAGAAGTTTTTTTTTCCAGAAATTTTCTAATATTGGACGGGGAATATAGCAATATTCTAAAGTTATAAAATATTATAAATATCTACCCCTTGATACAATTTCTATATATTTATTCTTGCTTGTAATTATCACAATTAATCTGCGCTAATTTTGTATGCCATTGACATGCTACACATATGTAAATTTTCGGTTTATTTTTGTATATAATTTTTCATTCAACTGGCGAATTGCATCCAACGCCAAGAATTTATATCTCAATTTAATATAAATGCCAGCCACACGGTTATAAAGGGACTCACAGCGGATGTCTATTTCGTGACATGCATTTTAATTTGCAAAAAATTGCGTAACAACAACAAATAACCGAGTTCCGTTAGTGATTCTACTTTGCGATCATTAATTCATTCATAGAATGAGAATAGTATGCTATCCGGCTGGGCTAGACGCAGGGTGCATTTTTTTGAGATTCTTGTCAGCAATTAATTGCCTATTATTAACTGTATTTGCCGAACGTTGATAAAAAATTGCAAGATTTATTGAAACTTACATACATTCGTATATGTATATGAGTATACATTTGTTTATAAAACTTAAGAATGCGAACACGCCACGTTAAATGTCTTTTTGTTAGTCCTATTAAGAATTGAAAATAAAATCGAATAAAATAGCAAAAATTTCAGACGATATTTCGTGCCACGAACTTTGATTCGTGCGTATTCACGTAAACATTTATGTCCACCGAGGCGTTTATTTATTATCAGAGTGGTTGGCATGCTGTCTCATTCATCAATCTGTGTGGCGCAGAGGTATTGTTAACGTTTTTTTTATTATAGTTCAGAAATTAGCTTTTTTCAACACATATGTTTTGCATAGAGATACGTGGGTAAAATATCAAAAATGCGTTATTTATTTTACTCTATTTCATTTTAATATATTTTTTTAATTTAATTTCGGGTAAGGAAAAATCTGATTTCATTACTAAGTTTCAACATTAATTTTTATTTAATTAAGAATCAGCATTTAGAATAATTTTTCAGATAAAACTTCTTTCTAAACGATGACACTGTCCAACACTCGCCTGGGTATGGGATCAAACCAATTTTTTTCGATAGATAGGAACATAAGGAAAATAAAAATAATTTTCAAATCTGTCATTGTTTATTATAAAAAAAATCGTAAAGATACCTTTTATACCTCTGAACATCACTTAACCCCTTAAGAAAGGTAAGTTCGCATGAATAAATTGAATGCCTGCCTGAAGCCAATTTTTATACACGGTACCGAACTCACTATTGCAGAGCAGTCCAAAATACTGGTATTCTCAGAAACTGTTATGTCCATACGAAAAAATGCAACGAGTATGAAAATAAACAAGAATACGATTGAAAATTTTCTAAAAGATCCCAAACACTACGGTAAAACATCGGGAACAGGCCGACCACCTTTAATAAAAGAAAAGGAAGTTCGACAAATCAGGCGTTAGGCGGTTAATAAGACCGTAAGCTCCTCGCAAATTCGTTGTCAATTGTCTCTTCTAGTCACTACTCGACGAGTCCATCAAATCCTGAAAGCAGATAACACCATTCGATATAAAAATATATATGAAGTGATAAACCTAGACTTTTGTAAAGACAAAAGCTGGCACTACTTCAGTTTGAAGAAAAGTATCTTTTTTGGGACAACGAGTGGCAAGCCGTCACATTTATTGGCGAGAAAAAGTTTAATTTAGATGGACCCGACGGTTTTCAATATTACTATCGTAATATTTGTCGTAAGAAAGAAACCCGATTCGCTAGAAACTTTCAAGGAAGATCGCTTACGATGTGTGTCGCATTTGGACATCACGGAAGGACTCCATGTAGACTTCGTAGACTTTTCATCATGATAACGCACCAATTTATAGAGCTGCGTCTACTCGAAGATTTTTTGAAAACAAAAACAGCGATGTATAGGAATGGCCGGCAGTAACTGCGGTTCTAACCCCCTCAGAAATCTGTGGGCTATTCTATCCAAGAAATAAGACATCAAAAAGGAATGGGCAAATTTAGATTTGTCTTAATTGCAAAATATAATTAGGTCGACGTCACAAGGGAGGTCATATTGATTACTTAAATCATGTTTAAATTAAAAAAACAAAAAACATATATACAATTGAACAGAATTACTTTTTCGATCTAATTAATTCGCAAAGAATGATTTTTTTAGATGTATTAGAAAGAAAGGGACGTGTACAAAACTTCAGATCGATATTTCAATAACTGAGGGATTAGTTAGAGTATATACATACAGGCGAACAGACGGACATGTCTAAATAAATTTTGTAGAATCTCCGCTTGGTGTTACAAAACTTCATGCCTAACTTGATATAAATTAAAAAATTATTAAGATAAAGAAACACTTCAAACATATCGATTTAAAAATATTTCGAAACACTTAGTTTTGAAAACATTTTTAAGACAGTTGGCAACTATTTTTCTGAATTTCTTGAAATATTACACTCATGATTTAAAACAAAAAAAATCGGAGTTGCCATCTGGTTGAAAATTTTAAATAAAAATTCTTAAGATAAAGAAACACTTCAAAAATTACGTCTAAAAATTTTTCATAATTAAACTTTTTTTTTTAATTTTTTAAGAGAGTTGCCACCTATTTAAAAATATCAATTTCATAATATTTAAAAATAAACGAAATTCAACAATATATTCATGCAACTGAGCCGTTTTAATTTAAATTTTTTTAGCTACAGCTTAATATTTGTGGCTTTATACAATGTTTATTACGTTAGTCATAAGCAACTTAAAAACAAAAAGAAAAAAAAACATATAATAAAAATTTAGGACAAAGAAGCTGCTATAAAAATATTTCATATGGTTACTCAACAAGGCAGTAAAAGTGTTGCTCCTTTTTTCCTTTGAATGCATAAAAATCTTTTTCAAAATAATCATAAATTTTAATCATTACAGCTTCTTCATCTTGCTGTCAACTCACAATGATTTACAAGCAATTCATTACTGAGCGCAATCGCTCAATCTGGCAAAGTGATGACCACAGCGGTCACTCTATAAAATCCACGCATTAATTAACGCACGCCCAGTCGATATGATATGCATTTATGAGTGCGTGTGTGTGTTTCGCAATAAAATTGCATTGCATTGCATTTCCAGTTCCACAAAAAATGTCGGAGTAACACGACGCATGCAGAAAAAATCGCATAAAAGGGAGACCGATAAAGCCACAGCGTGAAAATGCTGCTAATGAATGCAGACGTTGAAAAAAAGTTTGCATGTGTGTGTATGTAGTGCGTTGCATCTGAAGTTTCAGCGTTGCATGAAAATCGCTTGAATGGCCTGAATTAGTTACGTGCTGCCAACGCATTGTCGGCGCATTTTTCACCTTTGTTCACATGTGTGTGTTTGTGTGTGCTTTTGTGGAGCTGTCGTCAAGAAATGCCAAACCCTTTTTGCCAAGTGATTGGCATCTGGTGGCTAGCGTTTGTCTGTTGTGTTTATCTTCGAGCAGGTTATGTTAATCGTTTCGACGGCTTCGCCCCTTTTGTGCCAAATATTTTTTGTTTCTTTTATCACAGTTTTTTTTTAATAAAATTTTTTTAATATATGTAACATAATACATACAAAATTTGATGTCTCATATAAACCGTTCGTTAGCAGTCTTTGTTAATGCTTCATTTATCAACAATTATATTGCAAAGTAAGGGTTTTTAATTGGATCATAATTCTTAAAAAAATATTTGTGTCTTAAAAGTTCTCAAATCAGCTGATAAACCAGCATGTGTTAAGCAATTGTTTTACTTCCGGGACTTCAGCAAGGGAAGCAGATGATTTGACATAATTTTCAGAATCATTTCGACGACCTTTATACGGCAGAAGGAATCTTACATATTCATAAATTTATTCAGGGTGGCAGTGACAGGATAATTAATTGTACAAAATATTTCTTAAAACAGGAAAATAACAGAAAATAATAATTATTATTTGAGTTTATGAAGTGGAGCCTCTCGAAGGAATTAGAACCCCAAAAGCGGTCACCCGTAAACAATAGGGGATTGTGTTTTATCAGAATAACGCCAGCCACATACATCGATATTTCACTCACCAGAAGCTCTGATATTCAGCTCTTAGCTCAGGACAGCTTCGCTAGACATTATGAAATTCAATTGTCCAGTTTTTGACAATCGGGACGAGGGCTTCTATGGAAGCAACATTATGATATTAACTTCCAAATGGGAACAGGTATTCTACAAAAACGTAAATATTTAACATAAATGGATGTTTAGATCCAAGTATCTTAAATAAAATCCTTAAAATGAATACAAAAACAAGTATCCCATATAGCTATAAATTCAGGTTTAACCGAACATTTCAGACTCTTGCAATTGTCAGATCAAAGCCGGGGAAATACCTTCAGGTTCATAAGATTATGCAAGTTTTCTTTCTCCCGATTAAAAAAATATCTCTCAATTTCATTAAGATAACTCACAATATTTGCTGGATACATAGCGATATTGAGTAAGGCAGAAAGTCCAAAACCGTGGTTCGTCTGATTCGCCCATTTTCGCACTATAATATAGGATGTTAGAATAATATTACCGAATTCGTTCAAAATATCGTCGTAAATAAAATAACCTAAACATGAGCGGTGGCCACGCATATCGTCCGAATTCGACATCGGCCTCCTATAAAGCCTCTGCACCACTCAATATAATAATGTCTGAGGAATTTTTTAAGAGGTCAGTAGGGTAATCTAGGCTGTTTTTTTGACAATACACTTTTTTTTTCATAGAAATTTTTATTCTACAATAGACTTTTTCACATATCTTGAGGTTATCGTGAAGTGTACTAGTATAAACACAAAATTTTTCGGAATTTTTTAATAACATCTGTCGGAAAAATGGCTGGGTGAATGAGATGCGTTTTTTCACAGGCGGACAACGATTTCTTATGTTTTGGATCATCTGAAAACACGCTAAAACCCAATTTATTCTTAAAATATACGTGGAATGATTATCAAAGAAGGTCCCTACCAGAATCATGAAAAAAATTATTGATAATAAAAAAGTAATTAACGCTTTTCTTTTTTCCATGTTTTTTTACATAAATTTTGTCATAACATTGCCAATAAAATATAAAAAAATATGAATCTGGTAGGGACGATAGCTAGGCGTTATAATTGTGAACAATTAAGCAAATCAGTTGAGTAGTTCGACCGGAATCGTTGTCCGCCAGTTTAAAAAAGTGTGTGTTTGAAGAAGAACGTGTTTAAAGTTTGGGGTGGTGCACTACGAGCGCTCCAAACGTCGAGCGGTATTATTATTTTTGGGCCTTTTTCGAAACCTTCCAATTGGTAAAGTGGGTTTCTCAATTAATTCTAAGGCTTTAAAGGAACAGAAAGTGCAAAAAAAATTTTTAAAGATTACTCTACTGACTCCTTAAAGATTTTGTCGCACTTTTGGTAAGTTTTTAATAACCAAAACCATATATGGGTAGTTGGTGAAAGTTATAATCCTAAATTCACCTATTTAATGTGTATGATGTAATAGCTATTACACCTTGTAAGGAGGTGAGGCCTTACACCACTTTTTAAAGATTTTCAATTCTTCATTTTGTGGGCTTTAGCCGTTTATTATTATTATCATCAATCCTCTTATATAGATAGAAAGTTATAGCACGGTTAAAAGACAGACCGCCCGACGAGAGTTTAATTGCACACAGGTAGCTGTCCTTCGTTTTTCTCGAAACTACTTTTCCCGGGACGTCTGCATGATAACTCATACAGGTTTTAACATTTTTTGATACGATTTTTTTTTTAATATTCGAAACATTGTTTTCTTTATAGTCTGGTCCGAGCCGGATTTTCGATATTTTTTATTAAAATATTTTATAAACATATACAAAAGTGTGACAATTTTTGACGTAAAACGCATACTTTTTTTCTAAATTCCGTAAATTGGAAAATTTTTTTCGAAATTAAAAAATTCGGCTCGACAGACATAACTACAACTTCATTTTACAAAGAACTTTTTTTATGTTTTACAGATCCATCAACATTTTCAAGGATAAAGTTTTGATGCAGAAACCGTGGAGCAACTTTTTTTTCAAAAAAATTGTACCTTGGGTCACGTTGATATTTTATTACTAATTTTTGTAAAGAAAAATTAAAATACATTGAGTTAGGTTTTTATAAACTTTAAGTACCAATAAACATTGTTATAAAAATTTCTTTATATTTATTTCTATTGTTATCCTCCTTCTGAAAACAGTTTTTCTTTTAGCGCAATTTTTGGTGCTGCTGACGATGTAAAACCCTTAATTAATAAATCTAGTCATGGAAAAAAATAAATATAATTAAAGACACAAAATTTCAAAAAAGCAATACACCATTTCCATTTGGAAAATCATTACATACACCACCTGAAGTTCATTAAAACCTGACAAAAGTTGCTTTTTCTTTCCTTACAGACATATATGAACTAACTGTAAAATTCAACTTATCTATGTATCAAATAACAAATTTCCATAAACCATTAACTACACTACTTCTGGCATTCCAAAGTCTCATAAATTTTACCACTACAGGCACATAATTTGCATGCGCACGCTTATGTCTGATACAAAAAATACTTATTTATTGCAATTGGAAATGTGTAATTATCAGCGCATAAAGTTTTATGTAAAATATTTTTCAATTTGAACATTGCTAGAATCAGCAGAATCAAAAGACACACAACTAGCTTGCCAAAAATCACTTCATCCACATGACCGAACCCTAAACGACCGGCTAAAAGTAAATCTAAAACAAAATGTCCATTGGCGCACACGCAAACGGGGCGATTGACCGCACTGCATAAGTCTCCGCTAACAATCCATTGTCTAACTGTAGTCAAATACAATCGAATGCATGCCAACACGAGCAATGTTCTCGTCTCCCAGTATGTGCTTTGGTATGTGTGCATGCATGAATATAAATAATGTTATGGTACGTGTATGTGCTGTGCTTGACTTGTCCACTCTTCGATTTGCCTCGAAAATTACACCAAGTCACGAAATCTGTAACGGTAGCACATAAATTGTACGAAAACAAAATTGTATGTGGTTTTTGGTGAGCGAGTTTAATCGCGAAATCAGACAAAAATGTTCAACCGCCATAATATGTAATAGAAGAAAAATAAAGCAACAACAAGTATGCCGAAATCGAAATAAATACAATAAAATAATAACAGACCGTCGCCTGGTTTGTGGGGCGTTTTCGTGGAATTTCGGTTTAAGGCGGCTGGCTGATTGAATTGTGAGAAAAAAAGGCAAAGTAAATTATAAAATCTGAATATGGACATAGTTGCAGGTTTAACAAATATTGTTTATGTAAAATAAATATTTAAAAATAAAAGTTTTGTTTATAGAAAGAAGTTCATAATTTGATGAAAATGTTCTAGGTTAAGTAGGCAATTGAGAAGTAAAATCCTCTCTCGACAAACAAAGCCCAAATTCTCTAAGTCGCTCATTATTTCCGTCCTGTTATATTGTGCAGATGACAACATCTCATGAGTCGACGTCACGAATTTTCGAGAGAAACGTTCTACGAAAGATTTATTGTTCTTTCCGAGTTGGCCACGGCGAATATCGCATTCCATGGAACGATAAGTATACAATTCAAAACGACCGAAAAAATATTAATGAAATGTTTTCGATGGAATAATTAGGTCTCTGTTCCTCTTCGAATCCTCGATAAATAAACAAGAAAGACCCAATATACTTGTCCCGGTATATTGTACAGCAGCATGGAGTATACAAAAGTAATATTCAGTAGTACTTTTATGGACCTTTGTACATTCTGAAGACGACGAATATTCACATACATAGAATAGACGATGGACTAAATAAGCTCGAATAAATATGGTCCGAATGAATTAAATCTCCTATCTCTGAAAGTATTGGGAGCTCTACTTGATATGACAGAGAAAAAAGAAACCATCCGCATTGGAAGTCAAAAACAAAAGTTCAGCATGGACAAAACTGATAGACGTCGTACATAATCGCTGTCTCAACTCACAAGATAAAGCGTCGTGTTCTGCCCTTAGAGCTCTGCCCTTCACAACTATGACTTTATCAAGTTCTATTTTATTTTATTGAAGTAGTATAACTAAGTACTATGATAATTAAATTTTCAATACCTTAATATCTATCCCTTATACATATAAATCATTAGAAAACACGTGCTTCTAAGGTACTTGAAATAGAAAGGAGGGTGTAAATTCCTATCTCATAAAGTTCAAAATGGAAAGCTGACAGAGTATATATACGAACAGAAAAATTTTTCTTTTATCCTCAATCCAGATACAATAGCGGAGTTGTCTTTAAATACTAGTTGTCGGACAATATAAGAAAAAAATTATAAAGAATGTTTTTATTTGTGTGTTTTCCAGTGAGACAATATTTTTATTAGAATTGGTCTTTTTGACAGCTGGTACTTGAAGACTTGAATGAGTCCATCCACAAGCCATTCTTGAGATGTAACACTGTCCTCAAAATGTAAGTGGAACATAAGTATTTCTTCAAAAGTGAAGCCGACCATAATTTTACATTCAATAGGGAGTGATATAGAGCCTTTATTAATAACTGAAGTTGTCTATATGGACGACCTTTGGTTCCAACAAGACGATGCTATATACATACAACGGAATTATCATTTATTAATGAAAACTTTTGGTGAACGGATTCATTCAAGATCATGAGATGATTTAATATCGCTGCACTATTTTTTGTGAGGTTATGCGAAGTTGAGTAAGTACTAAGATAAGCGCATGACGATTGACTTGTTGGATATAATTTATAAAACATAATAACATATCCTTATCTATATAAGAAAGTTGAATTATTGACCATAACATTAAACTATATGTATTTTATGTCTACTTGAGAACCACATGTCAAAAAATCACTCTTTATTTGGTTAAAATTTTTATAGATAAACCTTCAATATCATGGTATCTCGCTGCACTTTTTGGCAAATTTCTTTACGGCGATTTTGACACCCCTAAGAAAGATGATTTTTGTAATTATTTTTTATAGATTATGAATTAAAAAAAAAAAAAAATAGGTGAAATTATTAATCCATAATGTACTACCATACAATGGTCTTTGATTGTTGGAAACAAATTTTAATTTAAAAAACAGCAAACTTTGAAAAGAATTTCGAATTCTTCAAAAATATGAAATGATTCCTGACCAAAGTTACATTACATTTTTAGTATAACTGAAAAACTAGAAGGTCAAAGCGATCAGATGATTTGTTACAACTGCAGCCACTTTGAAAAAATAGTTTCGAGAAAAACGCATTTTAAGACAAACTGATGAAGCTAATTGGACTAATAACTTAATAACACTTTACCAGTGACTAAATTTTAAAAGGCTATAACCAAAAATATATCTTAGATTTCTATTTAAAATTTTAGTGTGTTATTTTTGAAGGCATAGACTATGAAAATATGCAAAAATAAATTTTTTTTTTCAAAATTTCAAACAAGTTGTGCACCCTAAAGTTTAACCACGGCGCAACCAAGAAATTATTTATTAATTGTCTCTTTGGTATTATTCGTTCTATCGACTCGACTAAAGAAGACTCAACAATTTTTATCAATATTTATTATAGCTTTTTTGCTTGATATTTTATTTCACATTCATTCTCTTAGTCGAGCTCTTAGCTGTTACTCTAACTCACTAAAAGCCCTACCTCTGCAGTCTAATGTTTATGTGTAATTCATACGAGAATATCATTTCAATATGTAATTCACATATCATTACAATTGTTGCTTGCAATTTGTTCTTTGTGACTTTTGGCTAAATCGTAAACCATTGTTTGACTATTTTGGCATTGTGCCACAGTTGAAAAGCTAGGAGTTAGCGTCATCAAGGTCCTTACACGCCTCACCACTTTGCCTTTTATGAATAGATGGTCATTAAAATTGGCATTCAGCGCTTTTTTCACATATTTTCTTATTGTGCTCTGTCATTATAATATTATTTCTTAACTCACATATGTACCTACATACATACATATGTGTCATATGGATTTGCAAAATGTTTGCTTTTTTGGGTTATTTTCAAGAACAAAGTTATTTTATTTTTGTCTAAGGTTTTTATTATTTGTTTGCGCTGCGGTAGGTAGCATAGGACCGTCATAATTTTTATTGTCAACTGTGGAGGAATAAATATTTTTGTTGTTGCATATGCACAATTATTGTATATTATATTTGCGAGTGCATTTGATAAACGATTTGCCAGTCAATTATATTTTATGTGCAAATTTTTGTTTACGACTCTTATTTGTTTGTATTTTTTATTCATTTCTAAATGTTTTTTTATACATATAACTGTATATTATTGATATGTATGACAACATTTTAGGAGCGCTCTTGCGGGACGGTTTTGCTTTTACGAATAATTGCCGGCAATTAACATTTCAAATGCAGTTATATAATGAATAAAATGGCTGGCATATTTACATATGAATACAAGTATGTATATGCATATTAAATATTCATACGATATATGTATGTATGTAAATATTAAATGTTCGACCTTAAAAATCAAAGCAATCGGATATTCTTAGGTTTTAGCACAACACTATTATGATAAGAGGCGATTTCTTTAGCAAATTATTTTAAGTCAAATAGCAATAATTGTTACTCTGTTTTTAAACAATTTCAAATTCAAAATTGCTAATGAATTAAAAATATTGGGTAGTCGAAAAAGTCTTTTCATATTTTGTCAACAGATGTCGTTGCAGTCGTATATCTCCAGTGCTACCAATCACATTGTGTCACACAAGCCATTAATGAGATTTGAGAAGGTTACGGAGACGATGCTGTATCAGTTCGTGTAGCACAACAATGGTTCGCTCGCTTCCGTTCTGGAAATTTCGATATGAAAGATGCACCTCGCTCTGGTCGACCTATCGTTGAAAAAGTCGATGAAATTATGGAAAAGATTGACCAAGACCGTCACATAAGCAGCCATGACATCGCTAAGGAACTTAACATTCATCATCAAACGGTTTTGAACCATTTAAAAAAGACTGGCTACAAAAAGAAGCTCGATGTTTGGGTACCACATGAATTGATGTCTCGGCAAATTTAACTGGACCGAGAGCTTGGCTGAGAAGTTTTGATGCATCCACCATATAGTCCTGACCTTGCACCATCGGACTATCTTTTGTTTTGGTCAATACAGAACTCTCTTAGTATAGTAAAGTTGGCTTTAAGAGACGCTTGTGAAAATTAGTTGTCGTAGTTTTTCGACGAGAAACCAGAAAAGTTTTACTCTGGTGGAATAATGTCTGAGCCGGAAAATGGGAAAAAGTGGTCGACCAAAATGGTACATATTTGGTGCATTAAAGTTCATTATGAATATAAAAATAAATAAGTTGAAGTTTGATTAAAAATATGAAAAGCCTTTTTCGACTACCATATATACTATTTGCCTTTGAGTTCCAAAAAGTGCGCTGTAAGCCATGAGTTTAAGTTCTGTAATATTCGCAAAATAATCTCTGTAAATGTTATTGCTAAACAACAATTGAATTCAATCGAAAAGGTAACTGTATTAGTGCATAATTAAGCAAAGGCATACAATTAGCACAGTACGTTGGTATTTCCGCTCACAAAATTATTTTGCATGCCAATACGAGTATGTACTTACTTTTTCAAATTTTATAGTATATACATATGTACATACAATATACAAATGTGTGCATGCAAAACCGACTGACCGATAACCGTTAATCGACAACCAATAATTAAGTAATTAGAATGGTAGTTGCAAATTATTGCTCAATAGTTATATATACAAACACACATATGTATTATAGTATACATAAATATGCAGCTCTGCCAATGAGTTCTACCTAAAATATAAAAAGTTTGGTTTTGCGTGCCGCAAGAACGGACACATGCAAGCCAAAATAATTTATGCTCCATTGAAATTTAAATGAGTGACAATGCGAATGTGTAATAAAGTATGCCAATATTTTATTGACAAATAATTGTCTTTAAAATATATTATATTAAATATTTGAAAGAAGCCAGTTAGCACCCTGCACTTTTAAGTTTGTAGTTGTCTGGTAATTTATTTATTTTTAATTATTTTTTTATTTTTCTTGTACTAAATGGTGACAAATTTCGAAAAGTTGTAAAGGTATAGTGGAGAAATATAGACACGTACGAGTATACTGTATATTCATAAAAATAATGTTCATATTGTTTGGCTTAATTCATTCCGCGGATAACTTCTCACCAGTTAATGACCATTCCATTCAAAGTTTCCTAAGTTTTAATCAAATAATGATGTTATGTCTAGTTCAAATAAAAAAAAAATAGAAGTTTTTTTGCAATTTTTAAATGTCCACATATTTAAGTACTAAGTGTTCTCTGAAGGTTCACGTGAGTTTTGAAATTTAAAAAATCGTTTCTTTCATTATTTTTTTAATACTGATATCTTTAGAATATTTTTCCAAAGTTTCAAGTGTTGAAGATATTTAGAATAGACAATAGATAGTTGGAATAGGGGTCTGTTAGGCTTGGCCGGTCAGCTATTTCAATCTTTGATCGTGTTTTTCTCTCCTTTTCAAAGTCGGTATTCATGATTACTCAGAAACTAGTAAAACTTCTGTCAGTTCTTTTTAATATAATGAGCTCGAATTGATCGCAGGAATTTATTTTTGATTACAACTAATTTTTTCAAAGCAATTTGTGGTAAAAACTAGACCAAAAACCATACTGTTTTGCTTGCAACTCTGCCAAAAATTGGTTTTTACCAAATCTTTCGATTAATTATGGCTTGTACACATCCACTAACATTAGGGTGATTCAAAAAAATTTTTTTTTCGATTGGTATTTGAAAAAATAGGTTCCTAGTCACCTCTAAGAAAGCCTCTCCAAATATGAGTTTTTTATTGTAATGGGAAAGTCCTCCTACATTCAGTTTTATATTTTATTTAATTATCAAAATTTAATTTTTTAATTATCAAAATAAAATTTTTTTTGAATCACCCTAACTAACATATGAAATTTAATTTATTGATTTTATTAGAATTCATCTGTATTGCTGAACACCGCGAAAAACGTTTAAAAAAAACTTTTTTATGCAAAATTGCTCAACAGTTTTATAAATTAATTAATTTATTAAATGAAAAAACTTGGTGAAAATAGGCATTTTTACGCCCATTAAAACCCACTTAACCCCTTATAAAGTTTATTTGTTCATTTTGATACAAAGATATGAATGCATTAGCCCTTCAACCCTTCAAACGCGTTTTTCACAAAACTGTACGAGTATTATGTCGTTGCGCATACTTTTATTTTTGAAATTTGAATACAATATTCAGCTTATAAAAGAAAAAACCAAAAATTGTCCAAAATCAGTCAAAACTGTTGAATACCCAAGGTACCAAATATGTGAACCCAGTATCTACAGTTGACTTCTAGCCGAAAATATCGGTCAATGAATGGGAATGGAAATTCTGAGAGAATCCTCTCCTGGCAATATTATATTTGTGTATCAAAAATGGATTGTATCGTGTCAATACTTCTCTGAGTCCCCATATACCTAATATTTATAAAGGTTTTCAAGCTTCCGGAAGACTCATTGAAAAACAAAGCGTTTTGCTCATAAGAATGTATCTTTGTGCCTGCTTCACAAATACGAAATATTCTATACAAGGACTTGGATCGGCCAGTTAAGTATAGCAGCTATATGCTAGAGTAATAATATGTGAACAATTTCTTTAAATATTTCATCACTGCCTTGAGCAGTAATCCCTTCACATCTTCTAAAATTGGTTTTCGATTCCGTTTATATGGCAGCTATATGCTATAGTGGTGCGATATCAGCCGTTCCGACAATGACCAGATTCTTGGTAAAAACAAGGAGGGGTGCAAATTTTCAGATCGATAATTGAAAATTAGAGAGACTAGTTCTAAATATACAGAAGGACGAACAAACTGACACAGAGAGCTCGTCGCGCTGATCATTTATACATTAATATACATATGTCCTTTATAGGTCTCTGACGCTTTCTTACAAGTTACAAATATTAGTGGCAAACTTAGTATACGCAGTTCGGAGTATTATAGTATTAATCAGTATCAGTGAAAAAAATTTTAAACCCAATGAAAAATATTATTACGTAATTTTTTAAATAAAACTTATAATTATAATTATAACTTATATTACTGCCTGTGAATATATATTTAAAATTAGCTTCGAAATTTTATCAAGGTTTTGAAATCAATTTAGTTCAAAATTTAAATGCTTGAAACGCTAGTTAAGCCCTTTGCATTTTTTCTTCGAATAAAATTACTATAATTTTTACTGTAATCGAGAGTTTACTTTACTAATTTAGAACCCTTCTTTAAGAGTACGAGTATATCAACAACTCACACTCAGCGGGGTGTTAATATATGAATATATGATACCAAACAAATTAAGAATTGATTGCATCATTATTATAGAATATGCAAATTTGCGACACATTGTTAAAGCAATAAACCAACTACTCACAAACACAGGCACATAGAAACGCTACAAATTGCACGTAAATAACCATGTGAGAATTATGTGTCAATTTTATTTTGCATTTAAATAGAAATTAAACAATTTATCAAATGCAGAAAACCAATTCTTGCAGAATGCTTATGACAATTCTACCAGCAGCAGCAAAAACCAACAACAAGACAAATCTTAATTGTCCAACTGCGGCATCATTGACACCGTTTAACCACATACATACACTGCTAGTTGATTGACATATCGTTTTGTTGTTGTAAAATTTAAATAAAAACTTATTTATTAATTTGAATTTCATTAGAAATGATTACATACTTCCGAATGATTAATTACCTCAATTTGACTGATAACCGGTTGAATGCGAGACGCTTTGAGTAACATACACATACATATGATAGACTGGCAGGTGCACTTCATTTTTCCAACCACTTGGCTGTGGATGGCTTATGCTACATGTTGCCGTGGTAGTGCTCTTGCCCGCATTTGTAGCCGTTGTCACCAACGCTAATTGCCGTTAAATTCAATTATGCAATGGCTGAAAGACAGCAGCCCACGCCTCGCTAAGGCCTCTGAGCGGCTGTTTTGTTGACATACTTACATAGGTGCCAACATAGTGCACCGCAGAGTGTGATATGCTGCTAATTAGCAGCATATGTTGCTCTAACTATTAGATCTACTTGAAGCTTTTTATTAATTAACTTATTTTCTATATCACATAACTCATTGCCTGTACTTAATAGGAGCATTAAACGGTCGGCGGTAAGTGCTGAGCAAATAAATCAAAAACTGATTGCTGTTTTACATATTCCTGACAAAAAAAACTATTAAAAATTATCTTTAGCATGTCGTTAAACGGAACGTTCTAGCATTAAGGTGCTGTTGGAAACAATTTAGTTTTTGTTTTAGAAAGCGATTGAGTTGAGTTTTTTGGTATAAATTATTGTTCAAATTAAGTTGTTCAGTGCATTTGTAAGTAATCTAAATTTTTGTTTTGCTAATAATACATAAGAATAAAAAATGTGCCTCGTTCTAGACGACCTTCGACCTCTTCAACAGATTAAAATATTAAAAAAGTCAAGTCAAATATTAAAAAGTCAATCATCAGGCAAATGTTAGAGTGGTGGCAAGAGAGCTCAACATCTCTCGCGAATTCCGTTCGAATGACATTGCTCGACTCGTTCCGACAAAGCTGATTTTTTTTCAATCAACACCTCAAAAATCATCGGAATGGAGGGGAAAAACGAACCGAAACCAAAAACCCACGCCGACCGAATTTAAAGCCAAGAACGTAGTGACTGCCATCGATCAACAACCTTATTTATTAAATTTGGCTCCGTGTTAATTGTTCCCCAAACTGAAAATTCGCTGAAGGACCTGAAGTCTACCCCAAAAATTGTGTATGAAAATGTGTTTCGGGATTACTTTGAAAGCGACAAAATAAATATTGATGAATAATAAGATATTATACGTTTTAACAATTTCCGGATACTGTCTTCTTTACTAGCGTAGACACCGCTAACGCGATTATAGCCGAGTTAACAGCAAGGCTGTCGTTTAGTTTTCATTGGTACTGTTTTTACGTGGTGGGTCCCAAACCCAGCGCACAACCCTGCGTAGGGAAGGTTTCGCCTTCTCAGTTTAGCTCGCCTTCAAACGGATGTTCTTAGGCTACCCAGAGGATACTTGGTCAAAGATCGGAAGTCGTGAGCTGCTTGAGTCATATGTAAAAGAATCGTTTCTGGCCACTCCTAAATGAATGGCGATCAGAGAACTTTCCTCACTTGCGTGAACTTCTACACATGACTCCATCCTCTGGATACTTTGCTGTCACAAAATATATAGACTGTTTTCGATTCGCCATTTCACCGAAAAGTGAGTCAAATAAATCAAATATGCAGGAATGAGAATTAAAATCATATGTGTCGAAATGGTTCGTTAAGTTCAACATTTTATCTACAAAATTTTAACAGTAAGGGTCTAAACTACCTCGAAAAGCGAACCAGTGTATTAAATTCAACTTGAAACAGGAGAAAAGAACTGTTAACTGTTCTATTCAGGATTTTTACTAAGAATATAATACCAAACACTTCTCTACGACTTGTAAGTATAGGTAGATTTATAAGTTTTAACCGGCTAGTGTAAGGAGGAAGACTTAACCTAGAATCCTACCCGAAATGCCATAAGGCGAAAAGTAGAAATTGTTTTTGTACCGACTCAAACTTGCCAGAATGAAATTGGTAACTAGGGTTCCTACAACAGAGCCATATTCCAACATAGGTCTAACAAATCTCTAAATTGTTAAGAAAAACGTTTACCAAAACTGAGACATACGTCAGAGGGCGTGCTGCCTGTTTGTTTGAACATCTCGTATAGTTTGTTCGTTTGGCCACCTTTCGACATTACTTTCAGGGTATTACAAGCCCCTTGAGAGGCATGAAAAAGTTGTTGGCGCGGTGGTTGCCGCAAGTGCTCTCTCCAGACAAACTTAAACCACTTCAAGGAGTGTTCGGCGCCCAAGAACCCGGTGTACTTACTCCGAAAAAGGTGAAGATTTTCCTATCAACTGGAAAAGGGGAAGGAAATTCACAAGGTGTAATCAACATTAACTACTAGATAAGAGCAAAATAGTTTTGAAAATTATTGGGCCGATTCAATGCAAAAAACGAAAACATTTTACAAAATAATGGCTTTGCCTCCAAAACTACGCACCGACTCCCGCCTCCACCTTCAACATCCATCCGACTAAGTTAGTTGAATTAGTCTTCAAACTGCTTTCCCATCTACCGTATTCTCTACTTTAGTCCATTTTCTTAACTTTAAAAATCACTCGCCGTGTAAAAATATGAGTCGTATGAGGAGGATACCACCTTTAAGGAAGCTTTGCAAACCTCAAAAGGAATTTTATCAGATAAATAAAAGAAGTTGGAACATCATTGGGTTAAGTGTACTGAATTAATAGGAGAATACGTTGAGAATGTGCGTAGACGTGTTTATTACTTTCATAGTATGCAAAAATGTGAAGTTTCGCTAAATTTGATCCTGAATATTGATTTTTATGTTCTATGACCCGATTTCACTAATTTTATATAGCAATCTACTTTCAATGGCAAGTCATTATAAGGTCATATAAGATATAATGTATAAGCATACATTCAAACAAAATTGTTAACTTAGAACATTCCGCAGGTGCGGTTTATTACGAGTGTATAAAAATATTTGTTCTGCAAGCTCTGCAGGGTAATTAAAATCAAATTCTTTGCGTCATTAACAGCATTATAATTTAGGATTACTGGCAGCTTAAATTTACTTACTCGATATAACTTGGAATTAAAAGCAGCAAATAAATGTAGAGGCATACACACGTTGTTGTTGTATTAGCAATTGCTACATTTTTACAATTTGTTGCACAAAGTTGTTAAATTGTAACTTACATATTCTTTAATGTCTCAAATGTTCGAATACAAACTGTGCAGGCAGTGACTTCAAAGGAGTCTGGAAGGAATGTCAGAGCATATTTTTAATGAAAGACTATGCTTGGCTGTCAAGGTCACAACACAGTTTGATTAGCTAAATTTAATGTGCGAGATAAACCGAAGTGGATATAAAATGCTTTCAAATATGCAATGATGGACTTCAATGGTCTTAAAAATGTATTACGAACTAAGTTTGAGGTTATAGAATAGGGTGGGTCAAAATAAACGAATACTTGCCACAAAAACTATGAAGTACGGGAGAAACAAATTTTTAAGAGTGCTAAGCGAAAAGAATATTCGTTTTTTTTCTCTCGACCTAGGATGGAGTCATGTGTAGACGTTCACGCAAATGAGGAAATTTCTCTGAGTGCCATTCACTTGGGAGGCAGCGATTATTTTACATAGCTCACGACTTCCGGTCCTTAGACCAAGTATCCTTGGATAGCCAAAAAACATCCGTTTAAAGGCAAGCTAAAGTGAGAAGACGAACCATCACTCCCAGCGTTGTGCGCTGGGCTTGGGACTCGCCACGTAACAAAAGCCCCAATGAAAAGGAAACAACAATCTCAGACGAGAGAACCCATGGGCAACGCATTAAAGATTACGATTTAAGCGCATGCACCGGGAATGTCCGGTCCCTTAATTGGGAAGATGCCGCTGATTAGCTAGTGGTTCTCGTAAAATAAAGGCTGATATCACCGACGTCAAGACTGAGTAGTCTCGTGGGAAAGAGACTCATCGCCGAGTCCTGGCATTCACCCCGGTAGATAAGTAACCATAATACGCATCAAGCGAAGTTCTCAACATATCGCCCACGGCCCGATGGAAGAGGAGAACGAGGTGACCACAGATGTCTTCTATGAGCACTCGGAGCACACCTATGAGAACTTCGCCCGCCAGCATGGGCAGAAAAGTTATCGATAAACTCAGCCTCCATGATGAAACATCCCCAAATGGGTTGAAGCTGATTGACTTCGCCGGAGCCCGAAATATGGTTATCTGTGGTATTAGATTTCAGCATTGAAAAATTCACCAAGCTACCTGGCTGTCTCGGATCTAAAACCAGTCAACCAAATCGATCAAGTTGAGATAGACGGAAGACAGTCTCTAATGTTTTGAGACGAGCGCACGCTCTGAGGTCACAACAACGACTCGGACCACTATCTTGTTACAGCCAAGATACGCACCCGCCTTTGTTTCTACTCGACTTGTACTCCTGCTCTTTGAGAGCAGTCCTCAGTAACTCGGTAGTAGGGAACTGTGGAACGGTATTTCAAGCTCCTTACGTACAGCTGCAAATGAAACCATAGGTTTTCAAAAAATGCAAAAAAGAACAGCTGGTACGACGAGTAGTGCCGTGTTGCAGCGGAAAGAAAACGGACAGCCTACCTCGCAACGTTACAAGAGTTGAAGAGGAAGCGAGACGCATTTGCAGACAAAAAAGAAGACAGGCCGAGAACGAAGAACTTGACAAGCTGGCCGACAGAGGTAATGCTCGAAAATTCTACGAAAGGTTGGCGACTAACAGAAGGTTTCAAGACTGAAGCATACTCTCGTCGAACCCCCAGAGGATCTAATGACTGATACCCAGAGCATTGTCAGCAGGATAATATTTCATTGAAAATAACAATTCTATACCACGAAATAAATACTCTTTTTATTCCAAAAAAATCTCTCTTCTACTGAAAATTTCGAGCATTATTTCAATTGATTTAATTTTTTTGACCAGAAGAAACCACAAACCGAACACAGTGCAAAGGAATTCATTCTCTTTCAACTCACATATCAACAGCACTTTAATTGTGCCAGTGCAAATACTCGTAATTATAACTGTATAAATAAATTAGTTCAATGAGGCAAGCAGTCAATGGGGGTATTACCCATGCATAAACTGAGAAGAAGGTTTGTGATGCTAAGCGCTGAAGCAGATAAACAGATAAAGATGCAGAAAAAGTAGAAGAGCAGCAAATAATGCAGGAAGTCAGCGTTGAATAAACTGAAGTCTGAACTGCATGGTTTTACATGCATACTTACCATACTTAGTACATACATATGTACATATGCAGCAATTTAAATATTTATTTTCTTGCTGCTGAAGCTATAATTATGTCAATGACTCTGTGTGTGTGTGTATGTGCATCACAATTTGCCACACATAACAAGCGTCGATTATTGTTGCGCGATTGAGCAGAGAAATTGCAAAAGTGATCAACAGCAACAACAACAACAATGAACAGCAGCGACAACATATACTTATACATTGACAGTTGGCAAATGCATTTGTTTGGAAAAATTAGCACAACTTCACAACAATTGCGTAATTCTTCTTGTTGTTGCTTATTTTCATACTGTGGAATTTTAATTGAGCCTAATTACAAATACCGAACTGCGGAATTGTGCAATGCAGCGATCGATTGTAGCGGTAGTGACAATTGCAAGCGAAGGAGGATGCTTGTTAAATAACGGACGCAAATGCATAAACGCTTGAAAATACCCAACGTTATCACAATTGACAATCGGAACTAATTTTCAATCGAAAGTAAGAACTCAAATGATATCGATCGAAAGCGAAAACAGCAGACAGAAAGGGATCTGCTGGTGTTCACCAGAAAACACAACGCAAAATTCCTCTATGGAGGTTGCCTTCTATAAATGGGACACAACTCTCTCTCAAGGCCCGCACCAAGTACCTTGGGTAGTCTTGGACAGCAAACTGATGTGGAAGCACAATGTGGAAGAAAGAGTGAGGAAAACCAGCAATGCGTGCATGCAGATGCTCGGACAAACCTGTGTGATCTCTCCCTCTCTCATGTGCTGGTGCTACAAAGCTATTGTTAGACCAATTCTGCCCTACGGTGCAGTAGTATGGTGGACAGCAAAGTCGACAGGACGACTCCTGGCTGCGGGAGAATTAACATATAGAACCTTCGGGCATAGCTCGGTGGGTAATGGCGTTTGGGCAAACACTGACTACAAACCCCATTTTTAAACTGAGAAAGAAAGTTCAAAGTAAGCCTAAAAAGAGATATACTGTCCAGAGTAAGACATAAGGCAACCTTTTAAGTTGCCGGACCACTGCATTATATTTCAAGCTGAGGTCTCTGTTATCGCGGAAGCCGCAGAGATGGCCTGTTGGCAATCCCAGAGTCAATATCTACGTAGAAGGCCAAGCAGCAATCAAGGCAGTAACTAGGTATTGCATATCGGACAGAAGTGTCTTGAAAAGCAGGGCAGCAGTCAAAAGTGTTGCAAGTAATTTCACTTCTACTAGGTGCCAGGTTACAAAGACAATGAAATAGTGGACGAGACTGCCAAGAATGGTATACGGCTAACATCCGAACACGGGATCAACATTGGGAAACCCTTGTCTATGCGATGATCTCGATAGAAGCATGGTGAACAAAATAAAAACACGATAGAACGAACTACCAGGGTGCAAAACTGCATAAGGCATGTGCAAAACGGTAGATCGGAAGTAAAAAAAATCCTATTGGTATTCGTTTGAAGAGAATTTAGGAACATGATGGGAATTACGCAAAATGTGGCTGACACATCGAGAAGACTGCAGGAAATGTCTAGAGCAAGGCGCCAGGGAAATAATGAAACATCTCTTGTCAGTAGGTATCGACAGTGAGACCACAAAGTCTGTTAAAATTGGCGTCAAGCGCAGGCATCCTAAACGATGGCTACTTCTCTTGGACTCTCGTATCGCAAAGGACCAAATTGGTATACGCATGGCTTACCCATCAGATTAACATAATCCAAACTAATATTATTTGATTTCCTAACGTAAACTCTAAAGTTGGAGCGACGCAAAAAAGTTTTATTTTCAATAATTCTGTTATTGTACATAGATATGGGTAAAGCAAAGCAAATGTCAGCTTTTTGAGATCATCTGTTGAATAAAAATTATACGTAATTATGTGATTTTAAGAAAGCTTTCATCACACTCAAAAATCTGTCATAAAGAATTTGTATTATTAATTTAATTCGCTCTGATTTACCCTTTAGCCCACCCAACGGCTCGCTATTTTTAATATATGAAAATATTGTAAGTGACAAAAAATAAAAGATCTCTATTAAACTTTTAGAATCACTGAGCTCAAGAAATGCATATTATGACCAGTTTTCTTAAAAAGTATACTTAAAAATATCCAAGCTATAACATGTCGTTTTACTTGTGTCTGCAAAGCATCAATATATTTGCCAAACAGACTATCGGTTGCAGTAGTTGCACTTACATATACTTAAAGACGTAATATTTGTCAACTAAAGCGCGACCAACTATTGTTAATTACACATGCAAATTTTTTTACGAGCTGAGTAAAGTAAGTTTTTACAGAGAATTAAATATTACGTATACGCAAAGCCGTCCATGCAAATATCAACTGAGCAACGACTAACTTGTTACATATTCATATTTGCGCTTAAATATTTTGCTTTTAATTAGCTTTGGTACACCACAAATAGTACTATTAATAAGTTATTCAATATGAATTCATAATAACTAAATATAAATAAATCAAATAGATCAAGTTTTTTGTAAATAGTGCAAAAGAAATGTTGTAATGTTGTATAATTGGTTAAATTGATCAGAAATATGTTCCACTCAATTTTGAAAGTAAAACAATATTTTACGGCAACAAACTATCGTATCTAATTGAAGAAATAACAAACTAGGCAATAAAATTACCATCCCGATTTTTACTTCGAACTGTAAATAAAAAATAGTTGGAAAACATCCCAGAAAATCATCAGTTAGTGAATGAAAGTACCTTTTTACAGATAAACAAATGTTCCCTGTTGAAGAAATTTATTAAATTCAATAAGCAAAACTCCAAAATCTATGCAAAAACTTCCAGAGTCGCAAAAAAGGTTATTCCAAGAGTACAAGGACGTCAGCAACCAGCTGCTGTAATGGTTCGTTGAGAAGTCATCTGTAAAAATATAAAAAATCTGTACTTCTGTGAAAAAGAGGTTAAAACTGAGGCGATAGTTTCCTTAAAAGGTGTAGTAAAGCACTTGAGCAATACTCTCTTCTAGCAAGATCAAATTTTTTTCTAAATCAATTTAACAATTAATATTTTTGTTTACCATTTCAAGAACGTGCTGAAGAGCGCTTTATTGCACAACTGCGTCTGATAATAATTTTTAGTTCCAGTACCTGTTTTGTCAATATACATATAAGATCTTCTTTAACAAACCAGTTACAAAATATAAATTTGGCAGCCAGACAAAAAAATTTTTAATGTGAACAATAAAAAAGTAATAAAAATTAAAAAAAAAAATTATATTAAAAAATATTAAAAAAAAAATAAAATAATTAAAAAATTAAAAATGAATACGAATTTATTTGATTATTGTACTTTTACCAAAAAATAAATATCGCCTTAACATTCGTATTATCAAAATTCGCAAGCAGTCTAATAATTCATAATTAAAAACAAATTGTTAAGTACGAAAAATGCCTGCAATCGAGCACTTGTGTCAGAATATCAGTCTTCAGTTGCTGTGCCTGAACAATTTACTAATTAAGCGATCAATTAATTTGCATATAAACGCCAATTTTTATGAAATAAAATGTAATAAAATATTTATCAGAAAGAAAAATTAAACATTTTTCACCAACACTGTAATTTTTTAATTGTTCTCAATTGTTATTAATTATTCTCAATTTATAGGAGATTATTATCACCAAACATTTAGTACAACTCTTTGGAGAGAAAAAAAATTATGGCATTGACTGCGGGCGTTTTGACGAACATATAGCTGTAAAATGCCAGAGATTTCGATTGGCGATGTAATTTGGCATTTTTTAAACATTTTTAGACATACATATATAGTATATGTCTATCTTTTCATACATGTGTGTATGTATATTCTCATTCGCTATCAAATTTGCATTGTAACTATCGCGCACAAACAACATTTCGTTACTAATTGCCATTGTAATTAAGTGGCGATTTAATTAAAGCGTAAATAAATGTATCTAACGGGTGATAAAATGCATGCCGAACTGTTTGATCGCCGGCACGCCTGCCTGCTCCGCACTCTTGATCGATTGACAGCAAATTGAGCGATTTTGGTGCATAGCTGAGCTGCTTGCCACAACGTACGAGGCATGCATGTTCGATACATGAGTGTTTGCTGGTGGACTTTTGCTATTACTACGTGTAAATATAATAGTGGCGATAATGGCAGATTTTACTACTTTTATAGCTCACGCTGTAAATTGCTTTAGACAAGGTGCTGGGTTAGATGTATCATCAAGAACAGCTGCAAATTGTATTCTAGTTAACAGAGTAGGCTTAGAGAGCTACTTTCAAAGCATAATTTTATACGAATTTTAATATAACTATATTGATCAGAAATCTACTTCACTTTGTCTTGAATGTGGACCTGTATTAGAAAAGAAAAAAATGTATTCCAGAAGTCGAACTAAACGTATCATACTCCATGAGCAGAAAAATATTGGTTTGTCAAAAAAGTCTTGCGGTATTTTTATTGAATGAATTCGTGTGGCGCCCATATATCGAGCTTCTTAGTGACTCCAAGCTTCTTCAAATGGCTTATAACGGTTTGATGACTACTATGCCGGTCTCCTTCGACCAATTCAGCGATTTTATCGCAATTTTCGACGACAGGCCCTCCGGAGCGGGGCGCATCTTCGACCACCTCTACACCAGAAGGAAAACGTTGAAACCATCGTTGTGCAGTGCAAATAGAAACTGTATCGGGTCCATAAACTGCACAAATTTTATTGGCGGCTTGAGATGCATTTTGCCTTTATCGTAGTAGTACTGTAAAATATGCCGTATTTTCTCTTTATTTTGCTCCATGTTTGCGACGTTTTAACTCACGAACGACTTAAAAGAAACAACAACCTATCAAAAACGTGTTAGCGCGTGAAATGAGCTTTCCAAAAAGGTATAGCATGACCCGATGCGACGAATAAAACTAGAACTACGCGCTTTCAGCGCCAACTAGCGAAAATACCGCAAGACTGTTTTGACAACCCAATATGACAAGCTTCTTTATTACAGGAATTTGCTCGGGCTGGCATAGAGCGTAGAGATCAACTAACTGCCATTGGAGTTGTAGTGAGCGGCTCCAACGACTAATTTTACCATTTAATTATTTTATTTCATATTTCAAGGCATCTTTTTCAGAATTTAGAGTTAGGATAATGTACAATTGGCTAACATTACAAAAACAATACTCGTATTGCAACGAACACAAAAAATCAAAATATTTGTACATTATTTTTTCCTAACTTCAAGCTTCATTTGCCTATAACACAAGTACTAGTATCCATAAATGCGCATTTCTGCCAAAAAGCATGAAGACTATGAAGAAAGTGAATAAGCGAGGAAAAACGAAGCCAAAGAAAAAGCGAACTATTGCAAAATATTTGATAACATTTCATGGCACTGCATTGTTATATGACACTGGGCACTTAGCAGCAGATGAGCATGCGCATGAGCTGCTACTATTTGTACGCACTCCTAACGGCGGCAACAATAACAACAACGGCGCAACGGTAAACATTGCACGTACACACACTAAATGGAAAATTATGCCAAACATGTGCACATCGCCGCAAAACTCATAGCAACATAACGCAAGCGTTGCCGGTGAAATGAATAAGAAAATGAAAAAAACACACACACAAACATACACTTACACACGTTCAAGCAAATTAAGCGAAAAGCTAATGGAAATAAAATAAAACGAAAACGAAAGTAAAGCAGAAATAGAAAATGCAAGTGCCAACAGCAAAAGCTCACAAACGAGCGTTTGTACACACACACACAGGCATATAATTACCGGTGGATGTGTGTGTGCGAGTGTGCAGTAGCCAGAAAAATGTGTAAAATTGCCGACAGAAATTGCATTCATAATGAATTATTATGTAAAGATGAGCACCTATGCATAACAAAATCGTTGAGAAAGCAAAAAACTGCAACAATAACAACAGAAAAATCGCCTGCGAAGACAATTGTGGAAATTGAAGGCAATAAATGCATATAAACATATGTACATAGAGAAATACAAAATTTTATAAATATGTAACTGTTAAATTGTTGCTTGACTTCTATTGATTTAACATAAAAAGTGCAAAAATAACAACAACAACAACCTGAGTGAACTTTCTCATTAAGCGCCAAAGTGCGTGAGGTAGTTTACCCATGACGAGCGCCGCATGGATAATTATGCTTATTAACATTGTGAGTTTTTCTGCATTTAAATGCTATTTATGTAGTTAAATATGTTGTTTCATACTCGTATGTACATATGTATATAATTTAAAACGCGTTTATTTTGCGTGTGAAATTTCAGTAGCTTGCCTTTTAAACTATTGTCTTATAAACAAACGTCACATCTATTTGAGGTGGTTCACTAAAAGGGCGCAGTTAATAAATTACAGGCCCCTTTTTATACCCTGAGCAGGGTATATTAAGTTTGCCACGAAGTTTGTAACCCTCAGAATTAAGCTTCGGAGACCCTATAAACATACATACATATATAAATGATCAGTATGTTGAGCTGAGACGACTTAGCCATGTCCTTTTGTCTGTCTGTCCGTCTGTATATATACGAACTAGTCCCTCAGTTTTTAAGATATCGTTTTGAAATTTTGCAAACGTCGAGAAGCTGGTCATTTGTCGGAACTGCCGATATCGGACCATTATAACATGTAGCTGCTATACAAACTGAACGATCGAAATCAAGTTCTTGTGTAGAAAAATTTTGCATTTGAGAATGTATCTTTACAAAAGTTGGCACAGGTTATTTTCTAATATAATAATATAATCTCCGAAGAAATTGTTCAGATCGGATTACTATAGCATATAGCTTCCTTATAAATTGAACATATAGTTACTAAAATTAATGCACCAGTGAAGGGTACATTAGCTTCGGTGCAGCCAAAGTTAACGTTTTTTCTTGTTTTGTACAATTTACAGTTAAGTATTTGAAAAGTTTTCCCATAAAGCACTATTGACAAAGCAAAAGAATATCTATATCGTTTTAAGGTTAGGAATGGTTGGAATATTACATCAATCATCAAACCATGAGGTTTGTGGCTTGGCTAAATTAAAAATTAGGTTCATTCCATATGTGAAGAGCTTAGCTAGCCCAATTATACCGTCTATCATATTATCATGCTATTTGAAGCACAGGGCGAGTATAAAAGATACAATATAAGAAAAAATTGCAACTGATGTGCTAACAGGTCTGTAGGGTATTTAAGGTGTCTAGATTAAAAATTTTAGCTAAAGAGTTTGACCACAATTATGTACAGCTATTGTCGTCATTTTAGTAAAAATGGTGGTGAGTTACCCCTTTGTTATAACATAAAAAAATCTTCCTGTTTAAAACTGTTACTATCATTTTCGATTTTGGCAACCCAAGATTAGTAAGAAACGGCCTCTAGGTTCGAATGATTTCGGTGTATATTTTGGATATGAAACACGGTCTTTCTCGATTCGTCCCAATAAAGCTTTTTCCAAAAAGAGTACCGTGAGCAGCTCGCCTAGAATAGGCTTGATTATGCGAAATCCGATCCCAAATTCATGTAGAGACTTATAACTGCCGATGAGACATGTGAGTTTGATAAGCAAAGAAATCAACAATCATCGAAATTGAGAGAAAAACGAGCGGAAACCAAAATCATCACGCCAAAGCCGTTCAAAAATTAACTTGATGCTCATTGTTTTTTCGATATTCGTGGTTTGGTGGCTCATCCGGAGGTACAGGCGGTCAATAAAGAGTTATATTTACCCGCATTAGGCGTTTGCTAATGCACCATCGTATCGAGCCACGCTTATGACCGAAAGGCAAACACGCAATGAATACCATCGATCAACCTGTAAATTCAGAAAATTTGGCTCCAATTTTCAGTCGCTCGAAGAGATAAAAAAAATTCGCTGAACGAGTTAAAAGCTGTCCCAAAAAGTGCTTATGAAAAGTGTTTCGAGGACTATAAATGTTGAAGTTAGAGAAATAGTAGAGGCTACCAACAATGATATGGATCGACTCTACACATTTTGCTTTTTTATGTGTCAAATGACCCCAGGAATTTCGAAAACATAACACAGTGTGAAGGTTGCAATAGGCATGATTGGGTACGTATACTGAAGTTTTGGATTTAAAGAATTCATCCATGAGTTTATTGAGGACATAGACAGAAATGATTTGAAGATATAGGAAATTAATACATTATTGGAATACTCGCTAGCACACTATAATTTACTCAAAATTTAACCATAAAAGCTAATTTTCTATTCTATGTTTACAAACTAATATTTTCTAAGTAGTATTGTTGAAAAAGGCGAGCTTTAAAACATTTTAAGATTTTAAAAAATCGTGTAATAGGAGCCGGAATGGTTATACACCAATTTTAGAAGTATACAGGTGGTCATCAAAATATTAGCACTGTTATTATATCGAGGCGCATAGAAATTGTATCAAACATTAAGGATCTAATAATATTTAGCAGAACCGAGCCACTAAAAGATATATTTTAACTCCTAACTCTGTACTAAATGTCAACTCTCTTCTTTTATTGCAAAAAGTGTTAACTAAATTACTGTTGTCATCAGATATAAATATACGTCTATCTATAGCTGCTAATACGATATAGCAAGTGAACATATGCTCATAATGAGTATGCAAATATGCATGAGGAACGTGTGAAACACCGGAAAGAGCTTTGAACTTAGCGCATGCGTGCGTCAACTGATTAAATGCTTGTCGTTCGCCGCGAGATTTCCATTTATGTTTATTAAATTATATATTCATGCATATTTAACACCAGTATTTTTGCTTTCCATCAAACTTTATGCGAAACAAACTAATTATACGTAAACGGTTATAGATAATTTATTAGATTAGTTAAAAAAATAGACACCAAAAGTAAATAACTAGTATGAAACGGAAAAATAAAGAAAAAACACGCAAAACTCTTGTTTTGATAGAAAACGCATGAGCATATGGGCAAAAAGCGCAAACGCATGTATTTTTTATTTTAATATTGCATACCGTTATATTATAAGCAACCTTGGCTTGCCGACTGGGTCAATAAACTTGTTAATTTACTTTTTATTTTTTATATTTTATATATGTTGGTATAAATGCTAATCGGTTGAAATTTTGTACTAAACTTTACTTATAAATAAAAAAAAAAGCCATACATATGTATAAGTTTTCGGAAATGGAAGTTAAGCTAGTCTAAGATTATTAAAAATGCAGTTAAGGGGTCCAAAACATAATTATTCCGTTTTTCCTATGTTTGTAAAACCACGATTTCCTAGAACCAACATCACACGTCGAAGAACTAATGGAAAAAGTGATAACTAAAATGGCTTAGCAACTGCTAAATTGTATAAGAATGAAAATATTGGGCAGTCGAAAAAGTCTTTTCTTATTTTGTCAATTGATGTCATTGCAGTCGTATATCTCAACACTAATCACATTGTATCATACCATATAGTGTTGGAAAGGTGAGATTTTAAGCAAAAAATTAAATACGAGAAAGTTGAAAAAAAGTTACAGTTGTTCAAAAACAAGTGAAATAATGAAAAAATTCGCAATTTTTTGAAATGTTTGTATAAAAATGGGAAGAATGCCATGCAAGCCACCACTGAAATTTGTGAAGTTTGTAGAGATGATACTGTATCAGTTCGTGTAGCAGCGCAATGGTTTGCTCGCTTCCGCTCTGGAAATTTCGATGTGAAGGATACACCTCGCACTGGTGGGATTGGAAAGGAACCATCCACTGTGAGCTGATCCAGTCTGGTCGAGCGATTATTTCTATATTTTATTGTTAACAACTGATAAGATTGAAGAAAGCAATCGAAAGAAAACGGAACTGATCAACAGAGGGCTTCGTCCTCTATCAGGACAACGCTAGAGCAAACCATCTTTAATAACTCGGCAAAAAACTGGGAGAGCTTGGCTGGGAAGTTTTGATGCTTTCACCATATAGCCTTGACCTTGGGCCATCGGACTATCATTTGTTTCGCCCAATGCAGAACACCCTGAATGGAGTAAAGTTGGCTTCAAGAGAAGCCTGTGAAAATTACTTGTCGCAGTTTTTCACCGAGAAACCAGAAAAGTTTTACACTGATGGAAAAATGGCAAAAAGTGCTTGCCCAAAATGTACATATTTGGTTCATTGAAGTACATTGAAATATAAAAAATAAGTTGAAGTTTGAATAGAAATACGAAAAGACTTTTTCGACTACCCAATATAAAAAATATTTAAAATCTATATTTGCTACATGTAAACGTAGAATCTACACAATAACACACCTATAATAGCGCGAGTATAGTTTCTGTTCAACACTCTATAGTAAATTATACATTATGAAACTGATCTTGAGCCGTTGTCCTACACTATTTTGGAAAGTAATTACACCATACAGAATACACTGAACCGCGTCTTTCTATATATACGCGAAATAGTGCCTCACTGTTTGATTTATCACTCTGAAATTTTGCGCAAGTCTTTTTCATCCCAAGAAGCTGCTCATTTGGTGAAATCAGGAATATCAGACTACTATAGTATATAGCTGCCATACAAACTGAACTATCAAAATTAAGTTTTTGTATGAAAAACTTTTTTATTTAAAAGTGCACGCTCACAAAATTTGGTACAGATTATTTTCTAAAGCAAAGCTATAAATACTGAAGAAACATTTCAGATCCAACACTATATCGTATAGCTGTCATACAAACCGAACCATCGACATCAAGTGCTTGTATGGAAAACTTTTTCGGCTGACGAGATATCTTCATGAACTTTGGCGAGAATTATTGTCAAAAGGAAAGCCAAATAATCTCAAGAAATTGCTTAGATCGAACTACTATATCATATATGTAGCTGTCATACAAAATTAACGATTAAAATCAAGTAATTGTATGGAAACTTCTTTATTTGTGAAAGTTAACGGTGCAAATGAAGTTAAAATTTTTTCTTGTTTTTTATCTACTTCTGTACCTGTACCTTATCTGGGTAATTTTTATTTAATTTTAGATTTAAAAAAATCCTTGCTTTTTATGAATTTTTGAAGTAAAATTTACTTTAACCGACTTTTGTTGTTTAAGTTTTCAGAAAATCGAAAATCAAACACTGGCTTCAGTAACCCTTCGCCTTAGTATACAAAAAAATCTCACTCTGTGATTACTTATGTCACAATTGTCCCTACTGATTAAGCAATTTTTATAAATTTTTTGACCCAATAAATGCTACACGCATGCAACTATGTATTCATTCGTAAAGACTGTGTATATGTTTTCAAATGCATGTACTCACAGCAGCAACACGCTTTTCTACACGCATTTTCGTGTACGCACGCTTGACCTCACAACAAGCGTTTGGCCAAAACGAAAGGCATCGCGTCTACTGTTGGCTTACACAGCCCGTTGGCTGCCCGCTGTCATTTGCATATTACCTGCCACAGTTTACTGGCTGCCTCATATAAGCACACAATCGGACATAAGTAAATACAATTGCTGTAAAATAAAAACACACAAATGTGCATTTGTTTGTCGCAATGGTTTTTCAGTTGCACTGCTGCAAATTGAAATGTTCCAACGCTATGTGGCCAAGCACTGACAACAGCGTAAAAATGGTTTGAAAAACTGTTTTAAAAAATTCGAACAAAAAATACGTAAAAATGCGTGACAACATAAACTAGCACTTAATTACGACAACAAAAAGGCTTTGGCAGTCAATTTGATTTTCAGTGCACCAGCATACAACGTACAAGTACATATGTATATGCTTGAGTATACATATGTATGTACATATGTGTTTTCACAGTCAAATAAATTGACATATGTAAAATAGTAAATTCGCAAATGCATTCGGGCGATCTCATGTCCATTTGGCGGTTAGACCAGTGATCGTTTGCAAACACGGTTTTAAATGAAGCCCCGAGGATACAATTTAGACAAGGAGATATAAATATTAATATGAAAATGAAAATGATTTATAGCAGAATATAAAAGAAAACAGTTGAAGCAGCACTAGTTTGCTGACAAGTTATAATTGTAAGAAACACAGAAGAAAAAGCTGTGATATTTTATTAAAATCAAAATTGAAAAAATAGAACAGACAACTTGAGGAAAGGAAGAAGAATGAAGATCAATACAGGTTTCTTAGTTTTTACTATAGGTAAGAAGACTAACATATATTGTAGTGGTCCACAAGAAACTGCGGATGGTTTAAATAGCGAAGTTAAAGAAGAACCAATTTTAAAGCCATCCTACATACACTGCTTGAACCAGTTGTCCGAGTGGATAAAGACTTTCTGAAATCGACACACATTCGATGCGTTTTTTTCTTGGTGGTAACAGAAGGAGAAAAAGATCCCAGTGTTAGAAAGATAAGTGGTAAAAGAAACTCTTATTCAGATTAATGTGAAAAATTGCAATTCGGTTTTACGGTTAAATTTAGCGGTTTACCAAAAAAACCACCTTAAAACGCCCTACTTCGAATAAAATTACTACACACCAAATAAAAATTTCACAACCCTATAAACCTAAAAATGCTTGTCTATTAATATTTTGTATTTCACTAATCGTCATAATCGTCCTGTCAGATCAACAATTGAGCGTCTAGTGTAAAAATTTGAATCCACAGGCACAGTACAAAATATTCTCATGCCAGTAAGACAAAGAAGTGCGCGTAGTGTCGAGAATATTGCTACCGCTAGCGCATTAATTGTTCTCGTTGTCGTAGTTCTCAAGCGTTGGGCATCTCTGTGACGTCGTTGTGGCGAAAGATCCTGACCTACATCCTTACAAGATTCGAACTGAAGCCGCTTGACCACCAAAATCGTCGTATGTTCGTGAATTGGGCTGAGCAACAACTTGAAATTGATCCGGATTTTCATCGAAAAATCATCATCAGCGATTAGGCTAATTTTTTGCTGAATGGCTTCGTCAATAAGTAAAGTATGCATTATTGGTCAGGCAGTAATCCACACGTACTTCATGAGTCACCATTGCATCAGAAAAAAAATTGGTGCGGTTTATAGGCCAGCAAAATAAAAAATGACAACTGGACTCTCCAAACCCGCGAAAATTCCCATCATTTTTTGGACACACCTCATATAACTCGCACACTGACCAACATATTTTTCATATCGGTTTGTTAAAAAATAAGGAAATTACATGTAGAATATGGGAACCGGGTAATTCATAGATCAATTTGACACTATAATATTTTTGGTAAATGTTCCAATCATAAGCACTGGTGTTTAAAGGAAAGTAAGATAAATGGATGGAATTTAAAATTTTATTATATGGTAAGTAGACGAGCTTATAGCCCATTTTCGCACTGTGATATAGGAATGTCAGAATAATATTACCTACCGAATTTGGTTGAAATTGACTGTGTAGATCCGTAGATATGTGCTCTCACTTTAAGGTCATTCGTAAAATTTTGACACCAGCTCCTATAAAGCCTTCCCTTACCACCTTGTACAACTTTGTTAGATTTTAGATTGAGCGCCTTCCCTTATTTGTCGACAATTATTCAAATATTGACTTCTTTTGCAAATTCTCGACCACATTTGAACTGCTGATATATATTTTTTTAGATAAGCTAATACTGCTTGCTTGCCTTTTGTATAACTTTAGTGCACAATGGCTATAGAAAAATTAAACTAACTTGTGGATGCCACACATACATCACACCCATTTTTGTCGATTGTTACAAAAACCAGCACTTAAAAACCTAAACAATATGTATATTTAATGTGACCTGTCAAACAATCGCACAATAAACACCTACCATAAAAAGCACAAAATACGAAACAAATTTCCATAAACTAAAAAATCACCTGCGGCAAACACATTTTACATGCTTTAGACTAAATAATGTTTAGGCAAAACACCAAACAACTGACCACAAATAAAATAAACTGAAAATTTGTTAAAATTCTCGGAGCGATGCTGGTCAAAAAAGGTGCACAAACATGGAAAGTGTGCATATTGCACGCGGCAGCCGTGGGTGATGGCAAGACAATGTGTCAGACCAAGCAAATGCAAATGAATGAGAAAACAAAAAACATATAAAAACAAATCATTTTTAAGGTTTATGCAAAATTGCTGTTAAAAGTGCAATTCGTAAAAAAAAACCAAAATAAAATATCACTAATAAAACTGAAAAAATAATATTTCCTCTAAAGCAGTAAAATTGCCATCAAATATGTGCAAAAACTGCATGCCAAGTCGAAAACTACGCCCACTCAACAGCGCCAATCAATGCACCACTGCATACCTGTATATGTATTCATATATGTGTGTGTACAAGAATGCATAAGTGCAGCCCAATTTAAAATATAGTATTTTCCGTTTATGCTCGACACAATTGCAAATATTTGGACAGCACCCACTGGGGGTGCAATAACGACAGACAGTCGAAACTATGACGCTAAACGATGGCGCTTTTGGCGTTGATATATGACTATTTTAACTAGCAAAATTTGCTTACAAAAACAAATTTATGATAGAAGTTAGTATGCGCTGGAGCTGGAGTCTGTCCTCGCTGGAATGTTAATAATTATGCAATCGCTTTCATTTGCATTCGCTGCAATTACAGTCTTTATATAAATTTCTGTGCAAATTGCTGGTACAAAAATGACAAATTCATTGACTTTTTTATTCCATTTGGTTTTCGACTTGAGTTATATAAGAAGTGTAGCGAAAAATAAGGTCTAGTCAATAGAAACCCATGATTTATCTGATAGATGTCTAAGTCATCTGTTCCTTGCTTTGTTGTATAAGTATGATAGGGTTATACTATATAGCTTTAGAAAGATAAGATTTCAAACAAAAAATTTTTTTGGACTTTTTAATGATTGCCTGCCTCAGTATTATTTCAGCAGACGCCAAAGGTGCACACGGGCGCTTACCGGTGAGTGGGGTGGTTGCCGACAATGAAAATTGGGCCACTTGCATCAAAGTCAATCGAAAATGATCGTAGTGCAATGGCGAACGAAAACCGTATTATAGTCTGGATTGACGATCAGGAATGTTTTTATCTATTATGAGCTGCTCATCTACCACCAAACTCTTCATTTGCTGCTGCACTGTCGACAATTGGACCGTCTGCACGCAGCAATCTCCCAGAAGTGGACTTTCTTTGCCGAGGGGAAAGGAACACTATAGATATTAACTCGCCGGAAGCTCCAAGAGATCGGTTAGAAGATTCCTAAGCATCCATACGGACCTGGTAATAAGTAAGTGAAGTTACCACCTTTTCTTGTCTAGTACGAATGATTTTGCTGTTAAAAAATTCGCCTTAAGAAAAGCTTGTGAAAAAACAACTGCTACAGTTTTTACTAATAGGAACCAGGGTTTCTATCTATCGACCTTAAACCTGCCGGTCTCAAGGGTTTGGCATCTCTCTGACATCGTCGTGGTGAATTTTGCAAAATGAGAATTCAGCGATGAGGCCCATTTCTGGCTGAATAGCTTCCACACGTACTCCATGAGTCAGCATTACATACCAAAAAAATTACCGATTGGTGCGGTTTATAGGCTGGCGCCGTCATCGGGTCCTACTACTTCCGTGATGATGAAGACCGACACGTTACTGTGAACGGGAATCGCTCTCAACCTCTCAATGATAACCGAAAATTTTTGGCCAGAATTGGAAGTTATGAACTTGGACAATATGTATCCAACAGGAAACCCAACAAGCCACACACACAGCGAAAGTCACAATCAATTTATTGAAAACTAAGTTTGGTGAACGTGTTATATCACGAAATGGCCCATTCAATTGGCCCCCTTGGTCGTGCGGCTTGACGTTATTAGACTATTTCCTGTGGGGCTACGCCAAATCTATGGTCTATGCCAATAAGGCAGCGACGATTAATGAACTTCGTACGAACAACGAAAGTGAAATTCCAGCAGCATCGGCCGATTTATTCTTGAAAATCGCCGAAAATTGAGTTCAACATCTGGACTTCTGCAAGCGTGCCTATGTTGGCCATGCAAAAGCAATCGAGTTTATACATAATGGCATCGAATCCCAAACCGTTTTTGTTTTATTAAAAAAAATAGCGATCTTATTGAAAACCCCGTTAATTAGATCACCGTGAAACGGAAAGTGGTAGAGAAGTTGAATCGAAATTGGTAATATCGAAACACTTAAAAACAACGTACATTGGGTCAACACCTTCGACCCGTTACAGCCAAGGATTTGAAATTTCGAATCATGTTTTAAACCTAATAATACTTTTATGAATATAAAAAAAATAATAATTTTTCTACAGACAGGTTATATTTTAAACCTCCTTGGGAAAATTGAGAACTACTAAACGTAGGATAATCTATCACTAGCAGAAGAGAACTATTCTACACAGAATCTAAAGCCTAGAACATGTAGGCGAAATTGCGAACTGTAAGCATTTTTAATCTGAACTCGGGTTGAAAATACGCAACTCTTAGGCTAAGAGCGGAAACCGAAAGAATAAAAATGGAATTATTTGAATGAATACGGTTTATGAGATTATTTAACCAATTTTTATTGGCTTCAACTCACAAATTAGTTTTATTGTGCCGAAAAAAAATTTGTCTCAAGGAATAGTTCACACGATGGTCGGGTCTAAGTAACCTGAACGGATTTTTATCCGGCCAAGGACTGTACATACTTACTCTTGAAATAATTTTAGGAATATTTTCTGCCGCTAAAAAAACAAGTTTACTTTAAAAATGCCTTTTTTGCAGTAATCAATAATAGTTTAATCTGACTCGAATTTACTTAATAATACCTTACATATTCAAATCTTTTTCTTTTAAAACCTCAAATTTAGTTAATTGATATTGAAATGAATGCATTGCTAAGCATTCACTAATTCAATTTAGTGCTACACTTCGGACTCTTAATATTCATACATAAAAGGATCTTGTAAATCAGTGACCCAACAATGGCTATCACACAAAATCGAAAAAAAAAACACAAAAGCTGTATTTTAGGCAACAAAACCAGTTAAATTTAAATTTTTTGCTAACTAACTATGTAAATGGCAGCTGGCAAATTAAATTGGAATTGAGAGCTGATGCTTATCGGAACATGCAAGTCAATTTAGATTTCATTCTTAAATCGAAAGTTTGCATTTATGCACTCTGGGGGGCAATCGAGCTAATCAAGAACGTCGATAAGAACAGTTACATGGTAAATTGCTCAGATTTGGATATGATATACAGAGTATATTGTAGTATATATATAAAATATAGTAATTAAGAAAATTTTGATTTTTTGGACTTACATGACTTAATTGCGCACAAAAGCACTATGCAGCAAACAACCAACGCGGTTTCTGAAACGAAAGATAAATTTACAGATTATATTGTATTATTTAATTTTTTTTTATTTTTAAATATATGTATGTATGTATTTTAATTATATATGTATATCTCCATATCTAATGCATTGTCTGCACTTGTGATTATCACACCGCAGCCAATATAATTATGTAGTAGAGCATACGTACAATATGTATATTAGACCTAACAAAGACCAGCTGACTGCGGCGAACTGACTACGCACCGAAATGGCGGAAAAGAAAAAGCGAAAAATTATGTCAAGGTTGCGTGCACAAAAAAAATTTAAAAAGCAAATTAAAATCTCAAATGTCACACAAAACAAAGCCGAAATGCACGCTTGAATTAAACACATAAGAAAAGCCGAAAGCCGAAAATTTAACGGTTTGACGTCTAAACAAAAGGGATAGAGACCGCAGCTGTCTAGTGGACAATGGACACACGACGCTGCGTGCCTTCGCGATTCAGTTCAAAAGTCATTTTCGCGCAGTTTATTCGTACAAAGTCACTCAAAGAAAAAAATAATAACAAAAAAAAAAAGGAATAACAAAAAAAATAATAATACAAAAAAATAATAATAACAAACAAAAATAAAAAAAAAGACAACAAAAAAATTTTGTTTTTAATAAACGCCGTACTTCACAAAACAGAAAAAGCGTTAAGTACACTAATAGCTAGTAAAAGTGCAATGATTAAGTAAATTAAGTAATAAAGCCGCAAACGTTCATAATCACAATGACACACAAAAAAGTGTAACCGAAGTGCTCGTATATGCCCCCTCGGCTCACACAACGAATGTGAGCAAACACTTGATTTAAAGTGTGTAAATATGCTCAGAGAACACTTATTAGATATTATGTCTTGTTTATGCTTTAATACAGCTGTATGCTAATTAAATATATGTACATATGTACGTATATGTGTAAGTAGGCTGGCAAAATGTTCATTACAGTTAATTTTTTACGTAAATAAACACAGAGTTGTAAAATAATAAAAAAAAAGATGATTGGGCTAATTTGGGGGTAAACATAGCTTTGTCTGAACACTAATTAATATGGCTAATATTATCGACAAATTGACTAAGGAATTTTCTTTAGATAGCTATGAAAATAGCTTTGAGTTTGTAGCATTCTGAGCACAAAACAAAAAAACAAAAAAAAAAAAACAAAAAAAAAAACACAAATAAAAAGAATAACAGTTTATGCTATGTTCTCATAGGTAAATCACCCAATTAAATTAAGTTATAAATTGAGTCAATGAGCTTGGTGTTTACATAAACTATAATTAGTCCTTTTATTATTAGATAACTGACAATTGAATGTGAGAATAGCGTTAAAAACAAATTTTGTGACAGTAGTAAAGAAAAATAACGTTGACCGTTGGTGTCTTTTTGAGAATTTCGCACTCTGTTTCGAGTCATACATATATAGTATATAAAAAGATAGTAATCTGTAACGGTGATCAAGCCAGAACTGACTGTCAGGAAAGGTTTATGGAGTTTATGGTGAAATTGGCCGGGAATTATCTACTTTGAGCTGATCCTCTTATCCGCTGTTGTGTCCTTTTTATTGGGTGTGTTTTTTACGTGACGGGTCCCAAACCCAGCGCACAACCCTGTAAGTTATTACTTTACTTTACATGGATGTTTTTGGGCTACCCAGAAAAAGTCAGAAACCCGAATACCTAATCGATGATAATGGAGCAGACATTCCATTGCGCAATAATGAAGAAGTTCGAATAGCAACTACCCGTCTGAAGAGCAACAAAGCGGCGGGGGAAAAGAACTTATAACGAGCATGTATCAGCTTCTTTGTAGAATATGATCGGACGAAAGCATGCCCGACGATTGGAAGCTAAGTGTGTTTTGCTCAATCCACAAAAAGGGAAACTCATCAATCTGTGCCAACTACTGTGGGATAAGCCTGCTCATTATCGCATATAAGGTTATATCGAGCGTATTGTATGAAAGCCCACCAGATATTCACCATGCGCCAAATCTTTGAAAAGACCCGTGGAAAGTGGATCGACACTCACCACCTCTTCGTTGATTTTAAGGTCGCCTTCGACAGTACGAAAAGGAAATGCCTCTATGGTATTCTCGCAAAGCGAATACAGCTGTGTAAGCTGACGTTGAGCAACACCAAAAACTCTATCAAGATCAGCAGGGACCTCTCCGAGACGTTCGATACCAAAAGCGGTTTCAGGCAAGGAGACTCCCTATCTGGTAACTTTTTCAATATATTTATGGAGAAAATAATTCGAGCTGCAGAGTTTAATAGAGAAGGCACAATCTTCTACAAGAGTGGCGTACGCCGATAACATCGAAATCATTGGCCTAAACACATAAAGCGCTCCGTTAGTTCTGCTTTCTCCAGACTGGATAAGGAAGCGAAGCATATGGGTCTGGTTGTGATCGAGACAAGTCATAAAACAAACAGTCATCGCATTCGCGACTTGACTGACCCGTCACTGTTGGCAGTCTTAACTTTGAAGTCGTAATTTCGTCTACTTTGGAACCAGCATCAAAATCTAACACAGAATAACAGGCTATGCTGGATAAAATACGAATGGATGAAAACACTCCATCTCTGAGAGTATTCGACGCAGTGTTTGCCAGGAGAAGCAGAGGAAGAGGACGACCGCCACTCCGTTATAAAGACCAGGAGGTACCTCGCTACACTTAGTCTCCAAGAGCTGCTCCTCTAAAGTCAAACTCTTTATTCAGACCTCTACTGTCAACAACTGGGCCATCTGAATGGCTCAGATACAGTCAAATTTGACAAAGAGGAGATCAATTGTGATCCACTAGGACAATTCCAGGCCACACACATTAGTAGTGACTCAGCAGAAACTCTGCAAGCTTGGCTAAGAGGTTCTTATGCATTCAACTTATACATTGGACCTAGTATCAAAGATTACCACCTCTTACCATATGTGGCGAATGCTGGTAAAAAAAAAAATAATTATGAAATTTACAGTAAATTGTATAAGAAAGAAATGAAAATCGAGAATATTTCGCTTACGTTATTTTCGCTAGAAGTGCTCTATAAATTGTACCTACGTGTAATAAATGAAAGTATTTTCAAAAAAATTTTACAATTTTTTAAAGATCAGCTGCAACATATTTTCAGCTCCTCTGGTCGTGGCAAATGAAAGCAACCCAAATTTGAAGTGTTTTACAGAAAATAGGCGCAGTAACAAAGTAAGTCAAATATTATCTAGCAACAATTTGGCCCGTAAGAGAGTATGCGAGTAGAAAATTAAGATTTTATCGCTTTGATCAATTTTTTTTTCCTTTTTTTGTTTTAATTTTATAAAACAATCTACAAACAAAAGAATTGCGCAAGAAGCAAACATACACGACATGAAAATATATACACAAACAATAGCAACTTCAAAGAAATACAATAAAACGAAATACAACAACAACAGCAAATAAAAAGTTAATCGAAAAGTATCCACCGATCACACTGAAATATTTATCCCCAACCGGACAATGTGAAATAGTCGTAGGAAAATGGAAATAAATAAATTCAAGCAAAGCTAATTTTATCTAAGATATTGTTTAAGCCAGAAAAAAGTAACGCGAACAGTCTTAACGAAGCAAGGTTGAAGGCGCACACCGCAAAGAAGGCTGGCGAATTAATGTAGAGCAGTTCAGAGGGTCACGCAAGGCGTTGTTGCCGATGCTGTGGCCGGTGTTGTGTGGCGATGGTGGCGCTCAAGGCAGTGACGGCACGGACCAGTGCAGCAAATGAACACAAAGTGTTCTACAAGCAAAAGTAGAGAGCTCTATTGAAAAGTGCGCGCACCGACGTTGATTTAGTTGTACTTCTAGAGGCATTTGCCACTCAGAGCTAGTTATGCGCCGGCACTCCATTGACTACAACAAAACAACACGCGGTTTAGTGTTCGCATTGCACAATTTCTGATGGCGATAAATGTACTTTCAAATAAATTGTAACTTCTTAAATGTCAGCTTTTTACATTTAAACTATAAGTTGTTTAAATGTGGAAAATAGTTATATTACATAAAGTAACGTTAATTCATGAAAGTCCGCTAAAATAAAAAAAAAATATTGTCGCTTGTCGAAGACTCGAAAACATTTCCAGTTTCAAAACAATTATATTGTAATAATAATATTTTATTACATACCATCTATGAAAGTTCGATAAGGCCTTACTTAAAAAGTCGAATATCTCGAGAAGTATTAGTGATAGCGGTTTTGACCACGGATCTTGTTTGTAGCAAATAAAATTTCCTACAAGTTTGTCATGTACATTTTTGCTATAGCTCTTGTCATTTACGAGATCTATACAAATAAATGCGTGTTTCGTGGAAAAGTCAGGTTTAGAGCCCCGTACTACCTCGACTTTGTCGCAATGGGCACTTTTGTAGAGTGTTCAATTCTGAGGAATATGCGACGTACATATGTTTAAAGTCAAAGTGATGCCTCAAAATGCCTCTGAGCTATAAAAATTTAAAGATAAAAAATCACGATTTTCGTGTATTTTCAATGGAAAATTTTTACATGCCTTGGTCCTGTTCTTAATGTTAATAATGAGTGCTCAAATTTTCAGGGATTTTTTTTTTATTATTTCCAAGGAAATTTCGTAATGGGATTAAAAAAAATGAATAGTTCAAAAAAAAAACACTCTTGTATATAAAATATAGAAGAAAGTAGTGTTAGTTACACTATTTATATCTCAAGAACGGCTGAACCGATTTGGCTGTAAATCGGTGGAGAGGTACATAGCTTAGAGCCAGGGGACGGGCATATGGTACTTTTTATCTCTTTATGATAAAAGTCAATACAATTCACAAATACGAGAGAACCCTAATTATACTGATTGTTGCTCTTGAACAAGACAGTATATTTTTTAGGACGCACCCGTCAGATATTTTTAATATCAGAACAAAAAATGGCATTGACATTTTCGCCGTTAAGGCATTGCGACAACTTTACTACACTCGACAACTAAGAAAAAAAATAGCATAGTAACTGCAGTGTTGATAAAAAAAGTCTATTATAATTTGAGATATACAGAAATATTTTCGAAACATTGCACAGAACAGCGCAATTTTTGAACGGAAACGATGAATTACAAGGAGCGTTACAAAGTAAACAGTAAACTTCAATCAGTCAATACAGCTTTTTACACCATTCAAAAGCATGTCGAACGAGTGGTTTAGCTCGTTGGCTGGTATGGCCACCAGTATGCCGGTGCAAGCCTTGTGAATGGCCTCGACGTCTGCATAAACGCTTTCTTTTGAACGGCAAATGCATTTTTCTGAAAAGAAAGAAGTCGCACGGTGCCATATCAGGTAAATACGGGGAGTGGTTAATGGTTAAAATGTGATTTTTGGTCAAATAGTCGGTCACAAGCGTCGATCGATGTGCGGAACAAACCGTGCACACATCTTTCGTAAGCCCAAAAGTTAGATCAAAATACGATAAGTCGATGTTTTGGAGATGTTCAATTCCATTTCCATGAATTTCAATGATGATTTCGGCTGATTTTTGATGAATTCACGCACAGTTTCGATGGAATTTCCGGTGATCACGGATTTTGATTGGCCCACATGTTGATCGTCATTTATGTCCTCACGACCACTTTGAAAACGTTGAAACCACTCGTGCACTCTGCTACGGGATAGGCAATCATCGCCATAAACTTGTTTCATTAATTGAAACGTTTCGGTAAAAGTTTTACCAATTTTAAAACAAAATTTAATGTTGTATTTTTGTTCGAAGCTCATATTCGCACTGATAATACAAACATACTCACACGTACAACGCAATAACTTCACTTCCAATCGATGAAATGTCGTGAAATTCTCACTGAACAATCAATAAAGATACCACCAGTCGACACATATGTAGATGGCGCCACCAGGGGCGCTAGATTCAAAAGTCCTGTTTACTTTGGAACGCACCTTGTATATATAAAATATTAACGATTTTGTTTAATTTTTTAATAAACAAAAAAAGAAAACAGTAAGTAACAAAAAAAAACATAACTTTTCACAAACTTTTTAACATTTAATACTCAGTTATTCCGTCATAGCCATGCAAAAAAATAGTTGATGTACGGTTCATCCCGCTAGAATAGCTTCAGTTACTCACATCTGATGCAACATTTTTAGAAAACCCAGAATATAAAAATAAATCATACGCGCAAAAAATAAACCACAATTATTCATAGAAAATCCAATTTCCTTTTGCCCTCTATTTGTTGTAACAACTACAATGACGCATATGCGAAGGGGAAAACCAGCGTTCACCGAGTTATATGCATATAAGTATATATCAGTATTTATTTTTATACAAATTGTCATACTTTGCAGCAAACTCATCTCAAAACTATTTTCGTTGTAAATGTATGCGAGTATGCGTGCTCCCGACAAGGATTCTATTGTTATTACTAATGACAATAATTGGCAAAATTGCTTTCGCTGTGCGTGGGCCAAACCCAGACTTTTTTAATTTGATCAAACAAACTATGCCGCACCGAAGTTGGTGTTTCAGTAAATACCAGCATTTGTCAGCTATAAAACACGCATTTTAATTGAATGCCAACCCGAATAAATATATGTATGTGCGTACTTAACTGTGCATATTACAGACAATACAATCATCCATAGTTGCAATTATACGAGAATATGTATATACATACATAGGTATGTATATAAGTAAACGTGATGTTGAGTCAAGTCATATTAAATGCGATTATGTCTATGCTTTTAATTAAATTAATTCTCGCAAGACCCCTGCTGTTACTACGTAGTGCATTTTTATCTCAACCGCCAGAAAGCAGTGTTCATATATTTACATATACTATACTGTAAGTCAACTCAGTAGAGTATACATATGTAAGTATATATGATGCATTGATATGAAACCAATAATAAACTAATATGCGCAGTTGTGTGTAAAATATTTCTTTAATTTATATGAACTTGAAAAGTGTGCAACGCAATGTTAACACCCAACTGCAAATTACTCGTTGGCACCTGGTGGCTGCGGACGCGCCTATAAGCAACTATTCGCCTGTCAAGTGCCATTCAGTTGTCATGAGTTTCCATTTTTTCATTTCTTTTTTTTTTCCTTTGGTTTCTCATGCTGTTTCGCCCCCAATATTTCTTTGAATGTTTTGTTGTTGCTAATATAGGATTTAATTGTTTTAAACTTCATTAGTTTGCATGCATAATAATAAGCCGCTGCTCAGTTTGTGTATATAAATATAAACATGAATACACATATACTGATTTTCGTTCATAGTTGTATATAAATATATGGAAAATTATGCAGAGCAATGAAAAAATTTGTATTGAATCGCCAAGCCATTAGTTAGTGGGAAACAATCAATGTCATGACTGAAATGACAGTTTAACAAAATACTGCACTTCGCTGTCAATAAGTGGATGAGGTCGACTAAATTTATGTGGGAAAATCACTGATTCATATGTTGGGTGATGAAATGAATATTTCTGTGGACGGTGTTGAAATATTATTGCACGTTATTTACATATATTATTTTATTTATTTTTTTTTTTAGCAATTCTTAATTCGGTATCTAAACAAAACAATAATATCCTATTGGAAATCTTGTATCACAGATGATATAAAAATATCTTTAAAAAAATATTTAAAATTAAATTTTTTAGAGCTCAGAAGTTAATTAGAAGTTTTATGAGATTATTATTTTTTAAGGGCATAACTAACTTTTACATTTTGATAGGTTATGCCATTAAAAATAACATACTCAGAAATGAAATCGATATCTCAAATAGTATTTGAGTTACAGCTACTTATTTCATTAAGCTCCATCAGTTTACAAAGTCAGAGACAAGAATCCGATCACTATTAAACTCTTTCTACATGGTCTCTTTATAGTAGTTCTTCGTGTAATGACTAATGACGGAGAAGGCCGGAATCGATAATCCTCAAGTGTACTCTTAGAAATTATAAGAAAAATGTATAACCATCAAAAAAATTATGACAAAACTTATTAATGTGAATACATCCCAAAAATTTTTGAAATGATTTCATCAAAAAATGTATCGCCAAATGTAAAAAAAGGTGACAATAAAAAAGAACTGATTCAAAGATTGAGGTTACCGAAAACATACATCGGTTGTCATCGCAAAGGATCACTAACTGATTCCGACTGACATATCGAAGTCAACTACCTTATGACGCATAATTAACCGACCTGACCTTACAATCGTGACGTAAATGACGGAATCGTTAAGAAATTCGACGACTTAGTCCTAGTCGACCCTATATTCCATAAATATGAAAAAATCATGATGGAAGCAGACGTATACCCAAAAGTAATGAAACCCGGATTATTCACCCTCGACAGCAGTTGGACTTTAACCGGTGCTTGTGACACTTAAACCCAAAGAACAAATTAGAGGGAATGCAAAAAATATTCAATATCACTAATATAACTAAGGAGAACTAGAACTTAACAAAAAATAAATCACAAAAAGAAGGAATATTCATCAACGTTTCTTAAGTTGAAAGCGTCCTAAATAATGCTTGTGAAAGAACCGATGTCGCTCGACCATCGCAAGCGACATCGCTTTGCTCTATGTGCTCTGAAATGTTCCATGAAGATCAGACATTTTTGAGTCAAATTTTTTTCAGCGATGAAGCCTATGGCGTATGTAAACAAACAAAACTGCCAATTTTTAGACGAAAAGCAACCTGAAGAGATTCAAGAGCTGCCATTGCGTCCAGACAAACAACGGATTGGTGTAGTTTGTGGTCATCGGTCCAAATTTCTTGCAAAATGAATGACGGCGCCACTTTCCACACATCGCATCAATCAATGGATTTATTGAGAGAACACTTCGCTGAGCAAATAATTTCACGTTCACGGAAGGTCGATTGGATAACAAGGTCGTGTGGTATCACACCGTTAGACTTTTTGCTGTGGGAATATGTTTTAGGTATAATATTGACGGCCATTTCTATGGAAAACCTCTTAGTTAGTCAAATGCATTCGAAATTTTAAGATTACCTATTTAATAATAATTAATAATATTAATATTAAAATAAAAGATTGAGATGAGAAATACTTAATAGATATGCAACACTTTCCATAAACTGCCAGAAATATGTATACATGAATAAAAGAAAACTGCGTCTAACTTGCCGGGCATAAGAGTTGAGCTCTTGTTATGACTTACTCATGAATATCCAAAAAACTATTACCGAATTTATTTTCACCACAATATGGCTTCATATATACCAGCTCCAATATGCTATTGTTTAAAAAAAGTGTACACACTTTCAATTTTGTACATTGAAGTGCAATAACCGAAAGCTGGCGGCAATGAACTGAAAACTACCCAATCGATTTATGAAAACGCAAAATATTAAAGTATAACAATATGCGATGCATACATACTCGTACATGTGTGTGCATATGTCTATGCACTCTCACTGAAAATACTATAGAAATATACAGTTATCACTATATGCGATTTCAATGAGAGCTGCTTCCGAATTTCGACAGCTGAATAGCTGAAAGGCACTGCGGAAAACACCTGAAAGGCATAAAAGACTTCACAATTGCGCAAATTGCAGTGCTTTCGACTGTGCGCATGCGCAAGCTTTTACATTACTGCATCATAGTTGCTATATTACCAAAGTTACACATATAATTATACGCTGAAAGAGGTATGTTAAGTTAGCCACGAAGTACGTAAGACCCAGAAGGTATTGTCGGAGCCTCTGTAATGTGTATATGTAGATATATCAATGATGGTGGAAGTTGAAACAGAAGTTACAGCTGTTCAAAAATGAGTGAAAATAATGAAGAAATTCACTATATTTTGAAATTTTGTATAAAAAGGGAAGAATGCCACATAAGCCACCAATGAAATTTGTGAAGTTTACGGAGACATGCTGTATATGTTTGAGTAGCACACCAATGGTTCACTCGCTTCCGTTCTGGAAATTTCGATGTGAAAGATGCACCTCGCTCTGGTCGACCTTTCGTTGAAAAAGTCGATGAAATTATGGAAAAGATTGACCAGGACCGTCACATAAGCAGCCATGACATCGCTAAGGAACTTAACATTCATCATCAAACTATTTTGAATCATTTTAAAAAGACTGGCTACAAAAAGAAGCTCGATGGTTGGGTACCATGTGAATTGTCTGTGAAAAATTAAATGGACCGAATTAACATCTTTGATTCTTTGCTGAAACGAAATGAAATCGAATCTGATAACAGGAGACGAAAAGTGGATCAAATACGGCAATAAGGTGCGAAATAGACCATGGTGCAAGCATGGTGTAGCTCAAGAAATGGTGGCAAAGCCAGGATTGACTCCTCCAAAGGTTAAGCTGAGTGTTTGGTGGGATAAGAAAAGAATCATCCACCAGCCTGGTCAAACGACTGATTCTATATTTTACTGTCAACAACTGATGAGATTTATGCAAGCAATCGAGAATAACGGCCAAAACTGATCAACAGAAAGGGCTTCGTCTACCATTAGGGCAACGCTGGACCACACACATCTTTGATGACTCGGCAAAAATTGGGAGAGCTTGGCTGGGAAGTTTTGATGCATCCACAATATAGCCTTGACCTTGCACCATCGGACTACCATTTGTTTTGGTCAATGCAGAACTCCCTTAATGGAGTAAAATTTGATTCAAGAGAAGCCTCTGAAAATTACTTGTCGCAGTTTTTCGCCGAGAAACCAGAAAACTTTTACACTGACGGAATAATGTCTCTAGAGGAAAAATGGCAAAAAGTGGTCGACCAAAATGGTACATATTCGGTTCATTAAAGTTCGTTATAAATATAAAAAATAGGTTGAAGGTTGATTAGAAATACGAAAAGACTTTTTCGACTACCCTATATTTTATGCCATAAAAAATGCATCTATGAGTTGTAGTTTAGCTTTGGCAACGTGGGTTAATGATTTTTCTAGTTTTTGTTTAAAAAATATATTTTTTTTTTTAAATTTTTTTTTGTAAAAGTCAGAGACACATATAAAGTCAGATATATATTTTTCGCTTTTTCATTATTATATTAATATTCGTGATTAGCTAAGGTGTCGGTGTTGCGGCGCCAATTAAAATTGTTGCGTGCAATAAATGGAAATACAATTTGATCCAAAACTACTTTTAGCACTCTTTTCATTACTCAGCAACACAATTAGTAAGACTATAACAGCAGATAAAACTATTTCGGCAAACATATATATTTATACATGTATGTATATCCACTCACAAAGCGGTACAATTTTGATTAGTTTTGATTGACTGAAATTCTTTAAAGCCAAATTGAATGGCTGTAAAGCAAACTAGAAACTCACACACACTAATACCAAAACAAAATCCAGCGAAGACATTGAACGGCAGCAGAAAAATTGGCGTGTTTATTATATACACGTATGTACGTAGAAGGTGCGGAAGGTGAGCAAATTGTAACATTACTCAAATCGCGCGATTGATTTGCACAAATGAATTGTGAATTATAGAAAACAACAAAAACCACACGCAAAAATTGTGAAACACCAAGCAGCTTTAGCGGTGCTGGTGACGAGGCAAACGCTCACTGACAGGTGATAATGATGTATATATGAATGATATGAATTGGCAATGCGGCTGCAGCATAACTGTACATACTTATATACACGCAAGCCTACATACACGTTGATGGTTAAGCGCATTGTATTAGTGACAGCGATGGAAGGCGAGTGTGTGGCGCGCCCTAGCACAAAATACCCACAGTGAATTTCAATTATTGCAAGTTGAGTTTAATTTTTCATTGCACAGTTATTTTATTTTCTTTATATAAGCATTATTTGGTACTTGGCAGGTGATATGCTGGTGCTTTCAGCCAGAAGTGGTAAACAGCAAGAAGGCAGTGTGACTTTTGTTTAGGCCGTTATATGCACATTCATCTGGCTGGCCGAACAAAGGCCAAGTTCAAACTGTGTGCAGTGTCATTGTTGCCACTTATGGCGTTGCCATTTAAGCAACTAATTGGGTAATAGAAATATCATTAGCGGCTGTGCGGTGTGCGTTTTGAATAGCAGCAAAATTGTGGCTGAATTTATAAGCAGTTGTATGAAACTTTGTAAATTCGTTTTATGCATTGTTCAAACTAAATAAAAATAAGATGACATTAGCAAATATTTGAAAAAAAAATTGTTTGACAGTAAAAGTTTTGCTTTACACGGTTGATTAGCATTAATTCAAGTTCAATGTGGAAAATTTTGTTTGTACTGGATAAAAATTCAAGCTGTATGAAGAATTTTCTTTAGTATAACAAACAAGTAGGTGTAAGTGAAATTTAAAGTTTTTATTTTGCAATAATTCGAATAAAAATAAGCAGCCACATAGCTTTTAAAAACGTTATAAATCGAGTTCGTGTCTTAAGTCTTTTGTTAATTCTGTAAAATATCCAACTTTTTAGTGATCCAGTCAAGTAGTAAATTGGTAGTTTGTTAAAGGTCTCACAATGCATTCCGGTTCTATTACTATATTTAAATGGTAGGTGCCACCTTCGACGCCCATTCTAGTGTAGACATTTGAAAAAATCGCAATTTGAATTTGTATTTGAAAATAAATCCGTAAAAGAAATTTTAAAAATATCTGCATTTAGATATTTTAAAATATTTCCCCAAAAGAAATTTTCGAAAATCAAATTACTTCCGAAGTTTGAGTTGTGAACGAAGCATTCGATCTGATATCTCAAGTTCTAATCAGCAGATTTACTTGAAATATGGTAATAGTATTATTTATATTGTATCTCTCTTTCACATGAAGCAACAAATAATGTAAAATGAATTGTGTAATATTTTTAAAAAATTTGTGAACAAATGGACCTTTAGCAGCCATTTTTAGAAAAATATTTTTTTTCAGTTTCGCAACTTCTTCAAATAGCGACATTCATACTAATCGAGAATGCATTGTTGTTTAATTTTTCAGATTTGTCAGATGGCCACAATTTAATGAATAAATTTCAATGAAATTCTTGATCGAGTTCGTGTCTTAAGTCTTTTGAAATATTGAAGTTATGTGAAGGAATTTTACTAGGAATTATACAGAATAAATTTAATAAAATATCCAACAATAATATAATAACATTGTCATTAGTTCAGACTTTCATTTTGAACATCATGATGAAGACGGCAATTTTAGACAAACACTCGAAATAGTAAACTGTTTTGATTTAATATAAAAATAATAAAATATATGAAAAAAAAATGATATTTCTACAGATTCATATATCCCAAAACACCTCAAACTAATAATCAAAAATGAAAATAAAATAAAAAAACTAAATCAGAATAACATTTTTCTCAATAGAATGATTGTGATATACAACATATTAAAATCTGCTTCGAAAACACATTCTTGGAATTTCTGTGCTTTTAAGTCGCCCAAAAGAATGTTAAACCCAAATTATAATGTTTTGAGTTATACCGTTTCAAACATTAAATACGGTTATTATTATTATTTTAATTCTTTAATAAATTCATTAAAATTCGTGTTCTTTTCTTCAGCTCCTCAAAACATTAAAAATAAGTCTAATAGACATATTTTACATTATTTTCAGATTTATATTTCTCATGCATGTATTCTTGGCTGCATTCAAAGCAACTAATTACACAAATAAAGTCCATTCAGCATTTCAAATATAAAACATAAAAAAAAATTGTAATCCGTTTTTAACACACGGCCAATTAATAATGTCTTAAGACATTTATGAAATTAATTTTAGCCATTTATTTTTTTCTCATTCCATTTTGTTGCATGTATTTTACTGTTATACTGGCATAAACAAGCAATTTTTCACTGTTGCCGTTATTTCTTAATTGCCGATTAATTAGCGAAAAATACATATAACTAATAGCGAGCCATTTGCCATGCCTTTGTTTTCATTTGCGGAATTCAAAAACAATTGCTACTCGCCATATCGTGACAGAAATCGATAAGTAGACATATACAGGCATATATGTGTGTTTATTCTGATTTGCAAAAAATTATGACTCTTATTTAAAAATCGTGTGGTAAAAATGTTAAATCAAGGCTACTATAAAGAAGTAGAGAAATGCCTTAGGTATGTTCTCTTTCGAAACCTCTTAAATGTTCCCTATTTAACTTATGTAGTATTATTAGTGGAGTAATAATCTTGCAACTTAAAAAAAAACTTCTTTAAAAGAATGGGTCATCCCATGTCACGGTATCAAATAATCGATGATTTTCATAAATCCAATTAAGAGCAGTTATAGAATGTGCTGGTAAAGTAAGATTTCGAAATTGAAAACAGTTGGAAAATGACAGGGGTGAGAAAGTAGGGTCTTTAGTTCGGCGTGGTCTACCCATCTGAATTCTTTAACGTCTTTTTTTTTTAAATCACGGGTGATCCATGTAGGGATACTTTTTACAATAGCCGTTTTTTTGATAGATCATTCGTGGAAATACTTACGCCTGAACAAGGTTTACAAATCGTTCAGCTTTATTACGAAAAATCACGTTCTGTAAAGAACCAGTCTACTGAGTGTACTTTTCGCAACACCAACACCCGTTTTGAGACCCAGCAATCATTATTGGATGATATTCGACCAAATAGACCACGTTCGGCACATTTTTAGAAAAATATAGCAGCCGAATCTGAGGAAAAAATTGATTTGGGATCGTTCGCAGCAACTCAGACCAAGCGAAATAGCCTCGCTCTATAGGCTCTTGAGAAGTTCCAAGAATATTCGACGTTTTTGAGAAAAATTTTTTCAGTGATGAGGCCCATTTCTGGCTCAATGAATAAGTTAACAAGCAAAAATGCCTTTTATGACGAAGAGCAACCTGAAGTTTGGTGTGGTTTGTGGGCCGGTGGAATCATCGCTCCATATTTCATCAAAAATGATGCCGGTGAGAACGTCACCGTCAATGGCGCCACGATAACCGACTATTTGATACCTGAAGTTGTAGCTCGTCATCTCGGCGACATTTGGTTTCAACAAGACGTCGCCACTTCCCATAGAATTAATCAATGGATTTATTGAGAGAACTCTTCGGTAAACAGATCATTTTACGTTTTGGGCCGATCGATTGTTGACCAAGACCATGTGATATCACACCGTTCGACTTTTTCCTGTAGTAATAAGTAAAGTTTAAAGTATATGCGGACAATCCCGCTTCGATTTAGGCCTTGTAGCAAAACATAATGCGTATGTACTTGTGGGGTCAGCGAAAAGCTCCTTCGATTCGAGTGACTTTGGTGGACTATGGAAGCAAGTGCGCCCGCGCATCTAATGAAAAGATCAAGTGCATAGGGACCTGTGGGGTCTTGGGATGTACAAGTATAACAGGCATGATTTGGAATGCATAGAGACAACTCGCAAAGTTTTGTGCTATCTGCCCAAACCAGCCTACGATTGTAGTGCCAAATTAAAAAAAAAAACAACAATTTTCATGGCCCTTTCAAAGTTGATGATGTCTTAAACCACCGATTTTCGGATCAATATTTCATAATATTCCTTTTAATTTATAATATTCAAATTATCAATCAATAAAACTAAGACTCGATTATTGGTAAGTTGTAAGTAAGACTAAGAAAAATAAGTGCTTATAAAAAAGACGTCGAAAAATCAGATAGCCTTTATGTCAATACAGTCAATGGCAAGAAAGTTATATATATTATAAAATAAACTTTTATTTTCTGTAAATTTTTTATTCTTCCTGTAAAATTTTATTTAAGATTGCTTTCTCAAAACTTTCCATTAAAATAACAAGACCAGAAATTATATTTAATATAGAACAATATTACTGTATAGATTTAAGGGATTATATACAATTAAAATTTTTAAAAAAATTATTATTTTTTTATTTCATTTTCTTAATATTCATATATTTAAGAATACAGGCAAAGGTGCTTCCGTTTCCTCAAAATTTTTCTGGAAAAATCGCTTTTTTCGGCCTTCTAACTGTACATAACCCTTTAATAATTATCAGCTCAAATTTAATTAATTTCTATAAATTTTATTACCCAGTATGATTTAGCTAATGCATTTAGATCGTTAAACCGATTAAAAGAAAAGCCCACAAAGCTACGAGCCAAAAACCATTAGCAGCTTTTGACTTCTACCCACGGGGGTTAGTAAACTGTAATTTTTAATCATTACCCAATTACCTCATAAATAACTGTTTGATTATTTACTTTGAAGTGCATAGGAAATGTTTATTGATCTTTTTAAATGAGTGTAGTTCAAGTTAAGGGCCGTAATAGTCACATGACCTTAACCACACCAACAAAGGCGTGGGCAACTAAATACAATCCAATTATCGAAAGTATATTAATACTGGCATTTATTGATTATGCTCCACAATTCCCAAGTATTTTATGCCTATTAGGCACAATGCTATTTTTTAAAGTGATTAATGAACTGAGAAAAAAGGAAATGAAGCGCTAGTGGACAGTTAAAAAACGCAAACCGTCGACGAACAAAGGCGAAAAGAACAATTCGCCGACACAAATGGAAATAATATTAGGCTTTTGAGACAGATTTCGATTGTGATTAATATCTGGTCAAAAAAATATGTTTAGTATACATGTATGTGTCAATGCAGCTAAGTAGTGCGATTTGCTGCGAACACTTGAAAACGTCAACTTGTACAGTTATCGCTTGACATCGACCACAATATGTATGACATGTGTTTGTTAGCATATTATATTGTTAGAAATTTGCTACAAAGAGAAAAAAGAAAAAGCAAAAACAATTGTCATATGACTGCAACTGATCGATTGGCCAATTGACTCGAAAGATAGTTGATAGTCGGTAGCGCTATTTAACTGTATTCACAATTTTAACTGTAATTCAATTGTGTTTATTTGTTGTACAAATATTAGTTTATAGTTTTTGCCGCTTTTATTTCTTCAGCGCATTGCCAAGGCGTATTACATGCATTGACACTTGAACAAGCGTGGCGGAAGCAGCACAGTTTATCATCAATCCAAAATCAGTGAATGGTTGACGAATTGAAAACAGCAACAATAACAAGCTGCAATATGCCAAAGTAGTGGACAAACGCACAAATATAGATGGATATATATACTCATGTAGATAAGTTGTTATAAGTAATAGTTGTTATTGAGAAAAAAATATGAAATATGTTTGGAAATCAATTGCGTAAGATAATAATTCGTTTATTGATATTTTTAGACTTTATTAGCAAAATCAGAAGAATACTAAAATCAAATAATTTTATAAAGGAACAAATTTTGTCAAGGTTCTCAATTGAAAGTCAGACATCACTTATCACTTTATAAAAAATATTCCAAGGGTTCCTTTAAGGGGGTATTCGACTCTACATAGAATTTTGAAAAAAATCGATTTTTTTTCATATGTTTAAAGTTTCGACCCGTAAAAACATATCCTCCAAAGGATTTTTAAAAATTAAAATTAGTTTAAGAACTACAGTTACTTTAGTGACGCAGTATTTAGCCCGGTAGGTTGAACTTTAATGTGATCTCATAACTCACCTTGAATATATCTTAGAAGGGTGAAAGCGACCATAAATTGCAGTCGAATACTCATTGTATATTTCGGCTAAATTCCAAAATGACAATACATTGATTCAAACTATACGAATTCAAAGTAATGCTTTTAAATACTTAAGCGAGTACTCATTACCAATTTAAAATGCTTTGTTGAGAAAACTTTTTATTTGCCAAAACTTAGAAGACTCTGCCCAATAGCCAACCAAACAAATAAGTGATATAAATAGCATAAACTGGTATAATGTCAAAGAGATGGTTCAAATATATTATACAGAGAAAATAGAACCGAAGAAGGCTGTAAATAGAGGCTGATCCACCCTTAGAAAATTGGTTTAGGTAATGCAGAATGATGGCAGGTCCAATCAAAGAAACTTATAGAACCTTTAGTATTGGGACCTTTACGGCAAGAAGCTTCAACCGATTCTTTCGATCGCTTCAGATCAAACTTCATGCTATTTCTTCGCGACCGATGAGCGCGGCAAGGCCTTCAAGACTATTACGTAAGGTCCGTAAACGCGGACTTAATGCAGAGTGGGCTGTATATGAAGCGGGTATTTATAAAACTGCTTAGGAAAGTAAAAAGGTCTTCTAAAATACCCTTCTGCGAAAGCGTAGAGAGCTGTCATGAGTCCTCTAGTTTTAGGCGTACTTCTGCAAAGAATACAACCGCATTAGGGTATCGAAGACGAGTCTGAAAAATGGGCTGCGAAAAGTAAGGAGTCGCTACAGGTGCTTCCGCAAGCTCATTTAACCTAAACCTACCTACAGAAAAATTACCTCTTGGAGAGATTCAAAAAGGCTGTGAAGCCTACTCAGGCCTTCTATACGAGAGGTTAAAGGCTATTAAGTGATCAGCATTCCTTACACTTGGCAGTAATATAGCTGTATCTACTCTTTATACAGAAAGACTATGCATTGGGTACCTTTCTTGACAACGAGAGCACCTTCAATACTATTATTGGAACTCTTACTAAGTTTGAGGTCGAAGCTAATCTCAAGCATATCATTTATAGTCTCCTTTGCGACAGAACGATTGTGGCGGAGTCACATTAGAAAGTAAAACGGGGTCACCTCAAAAGGTGGCGTTCTTTCCCCTTAGCTGTGGATCGTAGTTGTGAACGAACTTTTGATGGAACTTGGGGAACGAGGCCGCCAGGCGGTTGCCTTTTATGACAATGTAGCTCTTTTGGCAAAAGAAAACCCTTGGGATACCAAAAGGTCAAAGAGCAATGAATTAGCCATAATTAGAAATAAAACTGAACTGGTTTTATTTATGATACTAGAAGATACAAAATCGCTGTTAATACTGTTCCAACGCTGGGAAACTCTATTCTTCAACCGATATAACAGGGCGAAGTACTTGGAGCTTATCCTTGATAGGAAGCCTTCATGAAACCCAAACATCGAGAAGAGATTGTCGCCTTATACTGTTGTAGAGGAGCAATTGTGAAGACATCGAGTAAAAGACGGCAAAGCTGAGGACAACAAACGTTTCATCACTGGTCATGAAACACGGGCTTACGAATATGATGAGGAAACTGTCCAAAAATCTAGCCGAAACTGAAAAAACTAAAATTCACCGAAGGCACTGAGGACCAACTCAGCCGAGGCATATGGTAAGAGTATGACAATTTTGAGTAATCCTTGCCAAGCTTGTCAAAAGGAATCTATTTTATAGGCGATAATAGAAATTTGTACTAAAATACTTGAAAATTTGTGTTTTTGTTATCAGCCACATTTGATCAGATGGTGTAGATTATAAGAATAATATATATATCATATCTTTAATATCCAAGTCGTATATAACGCTCTTAATAACATAATTATTATTCAATGATAAATAAAATGTGAACACATATTATGCACTACTCATAAATTTGCCATAAATTCAACCACAATGCGTCTTAAAGCTCATTTGTTCTAAATAGAATTATTTAATGATACAATATGATTCTTTCGTATTATTGCTACACAATCTGAATTAAGTGTTAAGAATAGAAAAAACCGCAAATTCCTTTTCAAGTGGAAAATCGTGCCTTGCACGGATTGTGGCAATGATATGTCGCATTATAAACTATTCAAACACATATTTACATATAAACACTGCTGACAACACCCGCACCAACCAATGAATAACTAATTTGAAAAAGCACACTGACAGGCTTTCACAAGAAATGGGTGTTGACCAGAGAAACGAGAAGAGCAAAAAACAAAAAAAAATCAAGAATACCGTGCAACATAAATCAAACCACTTTTCAGATTACGAAACACAACAATATATGTACAAAAACAATTGCAAAATAAATAAAACGAAAATTAGTTGAATGCCATTTAAGGTACAAGTAAGGCATGTGAGTATGTGCAAGTACAGGGTTACAAGCCAATAAGGTATGTCACTACACATATATGTATATATGTATATGTATTTGGCGAGTATCTTTAGTCAACACGAAACAGACATCAATTCCATTTGACAAGCGTTTTCAATTTCAAGGTACAATGTCATGTCCGAGACCTCATTCTAAACAGATTCGTAACACAGTGACCAACGGGCACCAGTACTATATGTAAGCATGTATGTGTGTGGCGATGTAGGTACGGCTGCCACACGGCAACTAAATAGCAAATTAAAGTTAAAATAAAATGACTAAAACAACAACTAGTAAACTATTTGTCTCTGTGTGCAAAGTTATTTATTTATATAACATTTAATAAAACAACAAAACAACAACGAAAATATGTATTTGCCTGCATGTGTAGTAGAGCTTGATGCGAGTTCACTGTAAGTCGCATGCAGTCAATGTTAAGTTCAATGTAAGTTTGCCGCGCGCCACAGGCGTTGGAGTCACTGGACCAAGCCAACAACATGGCTTTGGTATTGACGACTAAGTATTTTTACTATTCTTAATTTTTATTTTTTTCCTTTAACACTTATTTATTTATTTACGCTTTAAAGAATTGTTAAAAATAAACATAAATATTCTGAAAGTCTTCAGCATTTTAAGAGTATGCAACAACAACAAGGCTTAACAGGCGAATAGTCATACGCTGTGACGTTCATATTCGTTGGCCATAAAGGTGGCAAAGCGTTAACCGTCCGCAAATTTACCAGATGGTAGACACACAAGACATTTGCAGAGCAGCAACTGCAGCGAAGTGCATACCCTGCTGGAATTGCAAATGGTAAGATTTTTTTCTGTTCATAATAATTCGACAAAATCGCAACAGCGGGTGTTATGTCTTTAGAGAAAGTGAACGAAATTAAAAAAAATAGTTAAGTAACTTTCTTTTTTTTCAAAATATGCAGGTTTTGGGCGATTTTCTGCAGTTAAAGAGCCTACTTGGTTGGATTTTACTTAAGGGGTTAGAGGTAGTCAGAGGCACGAAAAAATGAGTTTTCGGTATTTTTTTTTGCTACTAAATCATGTTATTTTACAAAAGCAGTAATATGGCATTATTATAGAATGTGTTGACTTGAAGTCACGATAATTAAAAAAAATATTTAGTTTCCAAAATTATAGTTGTTTGTGTTGACCCAGTTCCAAAAAAGGCACTTGCGGTGACAACCATAAGTCCTTGGAGACTCATTTAAAAACAATCGGACAAAAAAAAAATTAGTTTTATAAATGATAATCCCGGGCCTGATCGATTTTTTTCAAAATTAACAAAATGACGGCCTCAGGAAATTTTTTTCTAAATTTTTGCGAAAAAATCAACAGTTAATTGGTCTCAAAAAATCGAAATTTTCGAGAAAATAAAAATCCTTCGATCAGCCCGAGTTTATTATGTATTCTAAAAGCTGTATAAATTTCATTAAAATCTACTGAACGGGTTTCGAGTTACAGTTGTCACCGATTCAAAAAACATAGTTTTGAGAACAACGCGTTTAAAGTTTCACACTAGCGCTTTGAAGTGCCCGAGCTATCTTTCTTATTTCTCGAATAACTCAAAAACTAATTATCGAATCAACGATCAATTTTCAGGGAATATTTTTAAGATATTACGCTTAACGAAAATGCAAAAAAAAATATTTTTTTTGAAAATTCTAACTAACACCTAACCCCTTAAATCAAAGAAATATTGGGTTGTCGAAAAAGTCTTTTCGTATTTTGTGTATTTTTGTCAAATTGTGTCGTACTATATAGTGTTGCAAAAGTGAAATTTTTTATTTAACCAAAAAAAAATTAAATTCGAGGAAGTTGATAAAAAGTTACAACTGTTCAAAAATGAGTGAAAATAATGAAGAAATTCGCTATATTTTGAAATTTTAGTATAAAAAAGGGAAGAATGCCACGCAAGCCACCAATGAAATCTGTGAAGTTTATGGAGACGATGCTGCATCAGTTCGTGTAGCACAACAATGGTTCGCTCGTTTCCGTTCTGAAATTTTCGAATTTCCGCCGTGCAAAGATTACTTTCTGTAAGATAAGTTATAAAATAAAAGAGTTTTCAACAGAAGAACTTGAATTGCATCGGTCAGGGTGTATGGCAGCTAAAGGCTATATTGAACCGATCTGAGAATTTTGTTTAGAAATTGTGGCCTTATCTTGAAATAATAATCTATGCCAAATTTCTTGAAGATAACTCTTCAAATAAAAGAGTTTTCCATAAAAGAGCTTGAATAGATTCGGTCAATTTGTATGGGTTTATTATTTTAGAATATACCATACATACATAAGTATATGTATATATTCTACAATGATCCGATATCGGCGACTCCGGGAAATGAGCAAGTTCTTGGGAAAAAAATGACGCGTGCAAAATTTCAGATTAATATCTCAAAAACTGAGAGACTAGTTGGCGAATATACAGGCAGACGGGCATAGTTAAATTTACAAAGATCGTCAGGCAGATTTGTATATCCTACATAGTATATCTTGGTAGGTCAAAATTCATGCCAAAAGTAATACAAGGTATAAAAAACAATCACATGGCTACTATTGGAATAAATCTTTAAGAGCATTGTTTCTACAAAACGATTCATTCGAAATATTGCTTAAGCAAAACTCGGAATAGGGAAGGACTTCTCTGAGCCCTTCGATACCAAACAAGGTTTCTAAAAAGGCGACTATCTATTGTGCGACTTCTGGAGAAAATAGTCAATAAGTGCTTCTTCGGACTGAGTAGGCATTTGAAAAGCAAAGTCCTCTGAGAGACAGCGGCTGTGCTAGCTAGGTCATGTCGTCCGAATGGATGAAATCGCTTCAGCTCTGAAAGTATTCGACGCAGTACCCGGGGGAAACAAACGAAGAAGTACCAGTTTGAAAAAGTAAAGAATGTGTCAACTTTCACTTCCTAGAACATCGCAAACTAAATAAGCAAACTGCGTCCAATGAAAATGGCATGATCGCGCAGTAGTCAGTTTCTTAGTGGTTTAAATTCGAACTATAGTTTTAGACTAGACCATTTTCCGCCGGGCAAGCAAGTGCCACAATGCGCACGTATGTAGATGCACTCCCTATATGCATCTGTTACAGATAATTGCACGCTATTATTTTTACGATTTGCACCATTTCTGGACTAAATCAGCATCAGCGCAATGGAGCACAACAAAGCAAATCAAGATCACCGCAAAGCATATTGGCAAAAATAAGAACGTACAAAATACGTACAAAAATATGTATTTATAGCGCGCTCTAATGACAAAAGAGTGCGACGAAGGACGCGCTGCGCATAGTAGCACGTCAAACGCTAACCGCGAACCACATCGTTCGCTGATGATCGCATTTAGCAGCAACCAATATCCAAGCACTCAAATGACTCGACTCGTCCATTGAGGTGGCGCTGCTGTGCGGCTAGCCGCTTGGCATTGAAATACATCGCCCGGCTGCGGTTGCATGTGGCAACTCAACTACACACACACACACACATCAAAATATATGCAGACTTAACTATAACCGTGTACTTAACCATATTTATACATTCATAAATATATGGTATAGCAAGGCAGTGGGTCTTGGCTCTTGTGCAGCAATGTGAGCGTTTTGTCAAATTAGAGCATCACGCTTGGTGCGCTTGATTGATGCTGTGTTTATTGGTACGTATTAATTATTTTTTTATTCATTTGTTTTGCAATTTATTTCTATTATATATGTATGCATATGTAACCATTATTGGCATTATTTTTCTGCAATTTAATTGCAAACAAATGATTTTCTTTTTTTCGAAATATTTTCTTTGATTTTTTTTATTTTTTTGCCATCATCTCAAGGTGCTCAACGTGCATGAAAACAAATAGACATGTAAAATCGAGCGTGTGTATTATACAAGTATTTATTCAAATGGGTGGGTGCATTTCATAACAAATGTTTGTCTTTTGTTTTTAATAAAAAATAAGTAATATAGACATTTCTAGGTGAATAGCTGAACGCAGCAGGTGCTTATGTATGGCAAATTCATTATTTGTGCGACGATTATGTGTTCGAGATCTACGTTTTAAGTTTGTGAATATAAAATGGCAAATTTTAATAATAAAATATGTTTACAGTGCAGTTAAAGAAGCTTAGAAATTATTCGAAAATTTAGAATGACGGAATTTTTAATAGATTGGCATCTCAGAGCATTTTTTGTAAATATTTAAATTGATAAATTTATTTCCCGTTGAATTTTTTCTTTGAAGATCACTTTTTTCTGACTTTCATTAGTACAAAAATAACTACCAGCTGATCAAATATGACCCGGACTGAGCTTTTCTCCTAGATAGACACAATTTTTTTTCGTGAGAATTTTAATCCTCATATGAAAATTAGTGTCTGCTTAGTAAGTGCTTGTTTAGGATGCGAAAAAGACGGCTTTCCCCCCAAAAAAATTAAATCGAGTTTGCTTGAAATTGTGCGTGTTTCGAAGAACTACGCAATGATTGTAAATGTTGAAGAAGCGTTTTGCAGAGTGTACCTTACCACGAACATTAGTATTTAAGTGGCACGTGAAATCACCACTAAAGTCATCGAAAACTTATCTCATGCGAATCGTATATTCTTCTATTTTAATAACATTGAAAGAGTTAAAGGAACAGTGCTTGAAAATTGTCATGTAGGCATCAGAGGGATATCAACGTAACATCACTTATGAATCGATCCAAAACTTTTGGTTAATGTTTTGGATATAATTAATACTAGACTAGTACTAAAAGACCTGAAAACTACATCATATTCTAGAATGATTGCAACAGACCAAACACAAAACAGTTGTCAACATCCAAGCACCGTCTTTGCCACAATTTGGGTTCCAGTGACTATTTCCTGTTTTCGAAACGGAAAAATCCGCTTCAAGGAACGCGATCAGGCGTTTAAAAAGTTTATTAAAAATTGGATCAAGCGTTGAAAGGCTTGTATTGTCTCAAAAGCAGCATAAAGATATTTTAAATACGTAAAAATCTTTACTTTTATCAGTCCGTGTCAAATTTGATCATTTTTTAACAGTAAAATTCAACATTATATGAATATAGTCTTCTTCGATTCACCAGTTCTCTGCTCTCTCTGATCAAGTGCTGCTCTCAAGCCCAAAATTTTATACGTGAAAGCAATAACAAATTTAACGGGTTGATTTCGAATTAAGGGGTTATTCGGATATCTCATTAAAGTGGTATAGCCAGTACAAACATATGTACATATATGCGACTATTTTTTTCTTACAGTTTTTGGACCTCTTTCATACTAGTGAATAACTCAACTGGTTATTTATTATCAAAACTATTACAGTTAGTGCGTTTCGCCAGTCTCTAACGCTTGACAAATAGAAACCGATTAATAGTATATTGAAATCTCTAACGACAAAAGATTTGACAAATCCTCAAAGTAAATACTACTCGAATGCCCATAGTTGTCTCAATCTCTGGATAGGTCACATGACGATCTTGCAATATCAGTTTATGCACAGCATCAATAGTTTTCGGAACAACAACTAGTTTTGGACGATCTTCCCGAAATCATTATACTATCGATAAACACTGGACACTGAACCAAGTTCTTCTGCGTTGGGTTTATCCATGTCGAAAGTTGTAAAAAATAACCGCGCGAAATTTTTCGATATTTAATTTCATTTTTGGTAGAGAAGAATATTTTAAGTTACTGTAAACAACACAATCGTATGTCAAAACGTTCTGAGTTTGTATAGCATAAAAAATGTCAAACTACAATAAAGTTGTGAGTTCCCAGATTACAACACTAGAGTTGCCAGATCCCGAAATATGAAGGCAACCTACGTACAAATAAAATATCTCTTTTTGAGAAAAAAAAACTTTGTAGTTTTGAACTGAACTTTGAAGAGAAGGACAATTCATTTTCCACTGTAAATCAATTGGGAGTTAGTAACCTTCAAATATCATTATTTTTCTTTATAAAAATAAATTGTAAAAAATCAAATTGCATGGGCTTTATATTCTACAGTGAAAGTATATAATGTACAACTTTAAATCAAGCACACTATTCACTTGAAATAATAATAATAATTCACATTATTCCATGTTTATGCACTTTTAATAACTTCTTTGCTATATAACACAACCATTTCTTGGCCCAAACCTTTCATGCATTCAGAAAACATATCATATGTATGTTGTTTTGACACACATCGACAAGTTATTGTGCTTGAATGCAGCTTGGAATTCGATATGACAAATCATATAATTGCAATAGATTTGTTTCTCACGTAAACGGGTTCGTTCGACGTGCCTTACATTCAGTTAGCAAAAAGTCTGTTATAAAACACAAGTATTTCACCGACAATTATAACGCAAACCAATTTTATAAGGTTTAAATTGTATTTAATGGCAATTCTTAAGAATTGTTAAAGTGCAAAAAAATGACTGTGAATTTGTAACCAAGAAAATAGCGTATTGCCGAGAAATTACATTGGTATGAACAATAGAAATGCCAACTCAGGCATAAGACTGCTGACAAACAGCTGACACCTGATTAAATCGTACATTTCTACTGACGTTGAACACTTGTTTTACAGAACGACGACATAGCAAATATTAGTTTAAATATACAAACGTGTCTTGTAATATTTATTTGTAGAGTGGATTTTTCCGGCTCATATGGTAACTGTAATATTACAAGCATCAATCAGAATGCTTAGTCATACTTTTCTTGTACTCAAAGTTTATTATGTTTCGACATTACTAGTTTACGAAGTCTAGCTTGACTGGGTGTAAAAAAGTCTAACGCTGCCGATCTCCTGCTACTCAAGCCAAAGCGGAATTTTTGTTCTAAAACGCTAATAACATACGTATCTTTTCCGAAAATAACCCAATTTTGTCACAATGGTAAAAATTTGGCAATCATCATCGCAATTCAGGGACTCAAGAACTTCTGTACAGCACAAAAAGTCTTCGTTTCAGTAAGTAGGCAAATACGTTTAAACTTTGAAGTTATGTGAAAAAGGAGAGGGATAGTGATAGGGGCCCATCCTTTACACTTTCTGACCTCAGACCGCTTCTAAATCACTTTCTTTCTTAATTTTGTTTGAGGTGGAATCGAATCTCAAGCGTCCTATATATATGTACGAAGTCTTCTTTTCGACAGAACGATCGTGAGTTAAAGATCTACTTAAAGATCGAGGAGAGGAATACTCTATCGGGTTACATGACGTTATTTTTATGATTAAAAAAATTCTAAATACCGTCTACAAGCTGACTGAAGTATACGTGGTATCAAACGGGGCGGATAAAAGTTGCTTAGCCGTCAACCCAAGTAAAACTCAAACGATAACACTAACTAGAAGATATAAGATCCTAAACACGCCTCTCCCCTCTTTCGGAAATTCACGTCTTCAACCTGTTGATAAGGTGACACACCTTCTATGCTTGATATTTAGAAAGCTTTTCATGTAATATTGAGGAGAGGGTAAGAAAGGCATCGGTTACATTATATTGCTGTAGCGGAGCTAGAGGGAAAAGGTGGGGACTCTCACCAAAGACAATGTTTTGACTCTATGAACTCAAGTCAATAAGCGAAAAGGCTACTTGCTAAAAAACTTCAAGTGCGTTCTGAGGATTAGGGAGGCTGGAAGCATGAAAGGATCCAAACAAGGGCACGCCAAAATTCTTTCCTTATTCAACTCCATTCCCGAAAACTTGCATCTCTCTGCTCACATACCGACGAAGTATTTGTGGAAGGAGAGAAGTCGCTAGAGATGAGGCGCAGTGAGGACTTCGCGGATGGGTCGAAGCTAGAAGGGAAGGTTGGAGGGAAGTTTACTGTAATAAAACCAACGGATTTAGGCTAACCGACCACTCTAGTGTTTTCATGCAAGTTTTCATTCAAGTGGCTGCTCTTAAGATAGCGGTAGAAGTTCGGATATAAAGTGCAGCTTCTTTCAGGAAGGTGACAATTTTCGGTTATAACGCTGAGCTAAGTGAAAGAGTGTCTGTCCTCCCTAGAAATATCATCAGGCTAGTTCATGATCAGAATTTTTTGGGTACTGGGTCATAGCAGAAACGTTGGCAACTGCAAAGTCCATAAGCTAGCCAGATGGTGCACCCTTACCCCGCTCACATCGGAATGGGAAGGAGTTTCTCTTGTCATCTTTCGTTCTAGAAATGGCCTAACCACACGTTCCTCGTCTCAGCAAATTTTTGTTAAACTCAAAGTACTTTGTCAATTTGTAAGGGACCTTTGATCCATTATATAGAAGCTTTGAGGTACCACAAAGGATTGACCGATAAAGCTGCCCAAGTGAGATCCCTGTTAGATTCGACCTCTTAGCCTAAGCTAAACCAACCTTATTACACATATTATCTTCTTTTTACAATGAATTTCATCCTATTAATATTTTTCCCGAATTTTTAACATTTTTAAAAGCTTCAGCCCTAGTCAATTTGAATGTATACATGAATGAACTATTCGAAAAAATATGAAAAAAACATGTATTGAAGAAAAATATTTTCTTATAAAATTCTTTGCTCAAATAATTACAGACAAGTGTATTTCGAAACTCTGCTCGAGTCACGAAGATTGATCGGACAAGCGAAACAAGCCCACAGGTATGCCACTCGCGAATATTTCATCAATATATCAACACCTTCGAGAGTGTCAGAGAAGTGAGAAATTGCCAGACACACGAAACGTTAATTTAACCAAATATTACATACGGTAGTTAAAACGAACAACAAACCACACAAAACAAATAATAATAATACATACCAATATATACTCGACGCTAATTAGTAAACCGTTGAGCCATATACTAAGCAATGCAAAGTAACAAACAAAGCGAGAGAGTGAACTAAATAAAACGAATACTTAACTAAAGTGGCAAAAGGCTTAACAAAACGGCTTAGATACTTAAGGAAAATACTTTAAAAAAGCTTAAGAAAATTATTTTAAAAAAGCTTAAAAAAATATTTTTAAAAAATTCAACAAAAGCGAGAAAACGAGATCATTTCTTTTGCATGTAGTTTATTTTTATTGAAGCGATTAGAGTGGCTTATATACCGTTTGCCCAACTGACCACAAGACCACAGGCGCACATAACTCAACACACGAACAAGGATCAAAAGACAATTATATAAAAATTGTGAAAAATCGACAAAAATAGAAAAGTAGTTTTTTCTGTTTATGTGTGTGGGTGTATGAAAATATGTTGCCAAATTGCTTGCTTGAGGATAGAAGTTGGTAAAAATACAATGAGTATGCAATTCATGGAAATTTTCTAGCATTAGATTTATTGCTGTTGATTTTTGGAAGAATTTACTAACAACAGCAACCACATATAACTGCAGATGCCATCAGCAATAACGGCCTGTGGCGGCTACTAGTGAAAATGCTGAAAGCAACGGTACTCAGAAGCAAAAATAGTTGGTAAAATGCTAACCATTAGGCGAATAATTGCAACACTGCGACTTTTTTCTTGCTGTTATAAACAAAAGTGCAACAAAAACAGCGTCTAAATAAAATCCAGCCAGCTGCTGGAACATTATGAACTAAAAGTGCAACCAACAAAATAAGCCATTTGCAAGTGCAACTACGAAATGCAATTAAAAAAGTAAACTAGGTAAGTAGTAAAGCAAAAGAGACACCAACAACAACACTGCTTGAGTGCATAGGCGGTCAATATGCAGCAGACAGAACCGGTGAAGCCCACCAAAACGATAATCGATGGCATTTGAACGAGCAGCCGGCGCGAGCGTGGAAGTGTGGCATGTGGCATGCAGTCACTGTGGCAAATATACATTCTTGCATGGCATTTTAATATCCAAAAGCATAAACTAACCGTAATATATATAGTATGTATTTGCTGGTGATTGCATAGTTTTGCTAATATTTCTGAATTTTTATTATTATTTTTGTATAAATTTTTATAATTTTTTTTTGTATAAACTTTAATTTTTTTCCAATAAATTCTCTTTTTTTTAATATTTTTATAATTTTTTTTTTTATTTCGGGTTGCGCCAAATTTCAGACCTTTCACGGCATGCAATATTACCTATTTGCAATCCAGCTACAGTGTTTGCGGTATTTTAATGTTATTTATTGTTGTTGTTGTTGCTGATGTCGTAGTAGCCACTGATTGCCGTCACCTAACTCTTGTTTCTGTTGTTGCGCTTGTTGTTGTGCAAAATTCGAAAATAATCAGAGCGTTTCTAGCGGCTGCACTGAAGCCCATTCAACTAACGAAATTCAGCAATGAAGGTATGGAAGGCAAGTCCATTGCATGCACATACAAATGTATATAAATATATGTTCATACATACATATATATTATATATTATGTATGTTTGTATATTTGATTGCTTGCATAGCTCATGTGCATTGATTTCGCCTAAAGTCGGTGAGTTTTCTTTGTGGCTTCAATTACCTTAGATAATGTCGAATTTTGTTCAGCGTTTCCTTTTGCCAATTTTAGTTAGCTTTATAACCATTTGCTGGCTTGAAGTTATTTGCAATATACATATATGTCGTTAACTCGTTTTAGTTGTTACGGTTTATAAAATTTGCGAATACATTTCTGCAATATTCTGGCTATTTTTAGAATTATGATTTTTTAAATTTATATATTTTAATTGATTGAACTTGTTTATTGACTTGACTTGTTGGGAAGAATATGTTTGTTCTCAGAAAGGAAAATTGGAACAATCTTTTAACGACTTTAGAAAATAATTCTTCCTCATTTTGGAAACTATCTAAAGTGATCAAGAAGAAATGTTCTAACATACCAATATTAAGACAAAATTACTGCATTTTTCCCACACCAGCACAAAAAGCGGACATTTTAGCAGATACATTTAAAATGAACCATTGTTACTCTGACAACCTTAGCGATCAGGCAACCATATCAGCAGATGCCAACTTTGTGCGATTTAGGCTCTCAAATAATAAACTCTGAACAGACATTTTCAACAAATATCTACGAGATTCCCTCAATTATCAAAAAAAAATTTAGAGAACTAAATCGCCAGCATTAGATAATACAATATACACAAAATCTATGCCTCAAGGCCATGCCTCGAAGTGGATAAAAGTATCTCACAAGAGTTATGAACGAATGTCTTCGCTTAGGCTATTTTCCGACTCAGTGGAAGCTTTTAAAGGTTATACCAATATTAAATCCCAAAAAATCAGCAAGTAAAATATTTGAAAAAAATTTTAAGGTGGGTCTGGTAACTTGGGTTCCAAAAATCGATTTTTGTTTTATTTAATTTGAAAGCATAATGTCTTGAGAATATACTGTGAAACTTTCAGACAGAAATTCGAAATATTTCGGGAGTTATAACGAGTTTCTTAGAGCGCCTCGGAGTCCTCTCTCTCGGAGTTGTTGAACTTTAAACGCGTTTTTCTCAAAACATTGTTTTTCTGATCGGCCCGGGTCCTAACTTTTTTTCTTTATTGCTTTAAAATTTTGACAGGCTGTTCCACACACTTATAGTTCCCATCGGAACTAACGAGAATTTTTTTCACCCCCAACTTTTTATTTTACAACCCTTTCCTTGCAAAATAAAATACTATTTTTTTCAAGGTCCGCCATTTTGTTATTTACCCTTGAAATTTAACTTCAGTAGTTCCGACCAGAATAACACTTCTACAGATTAAGAGTAAACAAGAATATTTGATTTCAGATAACATCAAGAGCCAAAATCACCCGGGCCACCCACGTGCATTTTCTTTTGAGGTTCCAACTTCGACTATTTTTTCAATATGTAAATAAAAACACCCTAAATATTCAAGATAATTCATTTTTATTTTCCTATTAAAAACCACCCTCCAAAGAAGTCATGAAAATAGGCATAAGTTACCAGACTACTACCTTAAAAAAAGACTGTCGACCTTCATGGAAGACAATGAATTTCTTCCACCAGTACAATTTGGCTTCTGCTCTGAACATAATACCTTGCACCCATTACTTAGAACAAAAATAACCATAAAAACAAATTTTACAAATTTCAAGTCCACGGGTATAATTTTACTAGATATCAAAGCTGCATTCGATTTTGTTTGGCAAAGCGGGCTCTTGTACAGAATGATGCTCTTCAAATATCCTGTAGTTTATATTGTATTAAAATTATACAGAATTTTTTTACTAACCAAGAATCAGTCACAGTCCACCTGGACGAAGCAGCGTTTTGCAAAATTGACATGACTGCGGGTTGTCCCCAGGGCCTGTTTCCATTGTTCTATAACATTTTTACTTTTGATTTCCCGGCGCTAAGTAAGAGCACAGCATCTTTTTTCGCAGATGACACTGCAATACTCTGCTCAGGCTTCATTGCAACTGATATCACAAATTGACTCAAAAAAGACTTTAATATTTATTTATTTCTTTAACAAATGGAAAATACTGTTTAATACTGACAAAACTCAAGCAATTTTCTTCACGAGCAAGCGTAAAAGCATCTTCCTCCCAACAAGCCATATTTCACGGAACTCTATCGACGTTTACTGGGAAAATACTGTTAGATATTAAGGACTGATACTAGATCCTAGACTGACCTTTAAAGACCAACTGCTTTATATCAATAAAAAAAACTAACTAACTTGGTAATATGAAAATTACGAGGGCTGTCCGATAAATAACCGACCTCAACGTGAAGCTAGCGGCACATCTGAAAAAAAAGTTTCTACTTCAAATTGTGCATATTATAATAGCTACTCGCCAAAATTTCAGAAATTTATCTTGCGCAATTATCTGTTGACAGTCGTTTTTGTGAGTCTATTTCGGTGATTTCCGCAAAATGGAAAAAATTGAATATCGAGCTGTAATTAAATTTTTATTTTTGAAAGGCAATACGCCTTCACAAATCAAAGATGAGTTGGACTCTGTGTATGGTGACTCTGCACCATCGTTTACCACCGTAAAATTTTGGGCAGCTGAATTTAAACGTGGTCGCAGGAGCTTGGAAGATGATAAACGTCCTGGGCGTCCAAAAACTGTAACCACTAACGATAACATCGCTAAAGTTCATCAATTGGTACTAGACGACCGCCGGATTAAAGTTAGGGAAACAGCTGAGATTATGAAGATGTCAAAAGAAACTGTTTGTCACTTATTAAACCAAGATTTGGGCATGAGAAAGCTGTCCGCGCGTTGGGTGCCGCCTTTGCTTACGCTAGACCACAAACGTGCGCCCATGAACATTTCCAGCGCTCTGTTGGCTCAGTTTAGTGGCAATAACCCGAAACTAAAAACCAATCTAAACAGTAGATTGAAAAGGGGGAACCAGACCCAAAAAAACCTAAAGCTGTGTATTCGGCTGGGAAAGTGATGGCGAGTGTTTTTTGGGACAGCCATGGAATTATTTTTATTGACTATCTTGAAAAAGGAAAAACTATAACAGGAGCATACTATACATCATTATTGGACAAGCTAAAGGAAGAAATTTCGAAAAATCGGCCACATTTGCAAAAAAAGAAAGTCTTGTTCCACCAAGACAACGCACCATCTCACACCTCAACAGTCGCCATGGCGAAAATCCACGAATTGCGGTTCGAACTGCTTGACCATCCACCTTATTCACCGGATCTAGCAACAAGCGACTTTTTTTTGTTTCCTCAACTTAAAACTGCGCTCGGCGGCCAGAGATTTTCGTCAAATGAGGAGGCAATCTCTTTCGTGAACTCGTATTTTGCAGACAAAGACGCCAAGTACTATTTGGAAGGGTTGCAGAGATGGGAGCATCGCTGGGAGAAGTGTGTGGAGTTACAAGGAGACTATGTAGAAAAATAAAAAAAAAAATTTTTAAAAGCCGCGTGCATCATGGTTAGGTCGGTTATTTATCGGACAGCCCTCTTATACCCATTCATAAGCAGAAGATCAGAACTTAGCATAACCAACAAAATGTATCTATTCAGGTCTATTTTCCAGGCTGTGATTTTTTATTTACTTTAACAACTGTTTCCAGGATCGGAAAACGTTGCCACAAGTGTATTGGGACCAATGGGAAATACTTTGAGGAGGGACGACAAATATTTTGAAGAATAAATTAAGAATTTTAAAATTTTGAAAAAAGAAGTGAGGGTGAATGAGTTTCAAGCCAAGAAAATGAAAACCATTTATCACTTATCAGAAACATAACATAGAAATACTGTGATAGAAATACAAATATTAAGTGCAAACATGGAAAGGATATCAGCACCCTAGCTAGCAATGAGACGCCCCTAAATGCGTTGAAGAAAGTATTTAGCGTATACTTAGAGAAAAAAAGTGCAAAAAATTCTCTGATTACGGCATCAACTGGTAAAAAAGGAGGAAGAGCGATTTTTTTTAACCATAAAATATGTATTATATGAAAAATAAGAATTTTACTCTTTGGCGACCAGAGTTTTATTATTGAATAACATTTTGCTTCCCAAGCATGCTGTTATTTTTTATAAAACTTATTATACTGTTAATATCTAAATACCAATATAGCTAAAACTTGCTTGTATTTTAGTACTAGAAGTGAATTAATCACCCCGTATAATTATTAGAATATTTTTAGGAACCGTGTTAGGTTCCATCTACGTGGACAGGGATCACATCATCTCAGTCGCGCCCAGCAAGCTCCTGGAATTGTTAAAAGTGCTGGACCTTTGTGATCATATGTTATAAAGGAGAGAACACAATAGGCAATAGGTTGCAGAGCAAAGCCTCAATTATTTTCTATCTATGAACCGTGTTATTTAGATCTACAAATAGAATATAGATGAATCTTGTGGACCTGCATTAATATAACTATCATCAGTCAGTCAGTCAATATACTTTGTAACGGGTGATTTTTTTGAGGTTAGGATTTTCATGCATTAGTATTTGACAGATCACGTGGGATTTCAGACATGGTGTCAAAGAGAAAGATGCTCAGTATGCTTTGACATTTCATCATGAATAGACTTACTAACGAGCAACGCTTGCAAATCATTGAATTTTATTACCAAAATCAGTGTTCGGTTCGAAATGTGTTTCGCGCTTTACGTCCGATGAGCGATGAGGCTCATTTCTGGTTGAATGGCTACGTAAATAAGCAAAATTGCCGCATTTGGGGTGAAGAGCAACCAGAAGCCGTTCAAGAACTGCCCATGCATCCCGAAAAATGCACTGTTTGGTGTGGTTTGTACGCTGGTGGAATCATTGGACCGTATTTTTTCAAAGATGCTGTTGGACGCAACGTTACGGTGAATGGCGATCGCTATCGTTCGATGCTAACAAACTTTTTGTTGCCAAAAATGGAAGAACTGAACTTGGTTGACATGTGGTTTCAACAAGATGGCGCTACATGCCACACAGCTCGCGATTCTATGGCCATTTTGAGGGAAAACTTCGGACAACAATTCATCTCAAGAAATGGACCCGTAAGTTGGCCACCAAGATCATGCGATTTAACGCCTTTAGACTATTTTTTGTGGGGCTACGTCAAGTCTAAAGTCTACAGAAATAAGCCAGCAACTATTCCAGCTTTGGAAGACAACATTTCCGAAGAAATTCGGGCTATTCCGGCCGAAATGCTCGAAAAAGTTGCCCAAAATTGGACTTTCCGAATGGACCACCTAAGACGCAGCCGCGGTCAACATTTAAATGAAATTATCTTCAAAAAGTAAATGTCATGAACCAATCTAACGTTTCAAATAAAGAACCGATGAGATTTTGCAAATTTTATGCGTTTTTTTTTTTTAAAAAGTTATCAAGCTCTTAAAAAATCACCCTTTATTTTTTACTTTTATACTCTTTCTTTTTAAATTGTTTAAATGGTTCCAGCTTTTTAAACGCTATTGTGGTGCAGTGATAGTAGACGTTCTTCGATTCGCAATTTTTTTACTCGCTAACGCTGCCCTGTTAACAAAATGTTAGCATGCTACAGCACACCAAAGTTTGAGAGTTCATTTCGATACAGGATGTTTGTGAATACTCCATTAAAGTGGTACAAAATGTATACAATGTTTGTCCCAAAAATAACTTTATATTTAAATCATAAGAAATAAAGCGTTATCTATTGAATTTGCAGCATTAGATACACCCTCTCCTCTTTCAAGTTGGTGAATAAAATTCCGGGTAATAACTGGTATCACTGCAAAATTTTTCTATAATAATGTTGGCTGAGCGATTAAGGGGTTACATGGGTTTACGGATTTCAAAAAAATCAATTTTTTATTGTCTTATTAAATTCAACAATACCTCTAGAACATTGTTCTAGATTCTAAAAGACTTGGACGAAGGTTTTTTTTTCGAATACAAATTTAAAAAAATGTCGCGAAATTTTTACTGAAAGTTCTAAATTAAGGTCTTAACTAAAACACGTATTTTTTCATTTTTGATTATCCTGTAGGAGATATCCTACCAACGCGGGTTCATTTTTTCCAAGCGGACACTTGAAATGGCGTCGTATTGGCCGCGTTTAAAATAATAAATAATTTTTTTCCAAAAATTTAAAAATTTCTTTATTAATAGTGTATGTTTGTAACAATAAAAAATTCTAATAAAATATTTCATTTTTTATATAAAAAAAATTGTTTAAAAAAGGCTGTTTTTTACCCGAGGAAACCCACGTAAGCCCTTAAGTAAGAGTAAAAACACTATATAGAGAATTTTAACTAAAGGTTTGAATAAAATAAGGATCTGTGCGCGTTTTATTCCACATGCTTTATATTAAGAACAAAAAGCGAACGAGATTTTGGTGAAAAAAACGGATTTCTCTCATCAACTACCCTCCGTATTAGAATGATCTATCGAAATGTGACTATTTTCTATTTCCAAAACTGAATACCAACATGAAAAGGGCATTTTATGATGATATCCCAGACATTCAAGCAGCTGTAACTGAGGTGCTGAAGAACATACTCGTACATACCTATAAATAAAAATAAATGTACATATGTTCTGGTTGATCGTTTTAAAAATTGTATTGAGTCTAATGCAAAAGTTCGGTTATTTTCAGGACTTAGGTAAGAAGGTCGTTTGAGGGACTGAAATAATGTGTTCGATTCGCTATTCTCTAACACTTAACGAATCGAAAACAGCTATTATACGAAAGTATGTTATCTCTACAAAGTTAAAGCGCAATAACTTGCCTTTGGAACTATGTATGGCCAAGAAAAATATGTAAAGCGCTTGAAATTCAATAAAATTCAATAAATAGTTTTATTAGAAAACTTTAGTTATGATCATGTGCTGATTTCATTAGCGCAATAATTGCGCATTTCATTGCAATTAAACGCCTAATAGGAAATGAGAACTAAAATCATTTGAAGTACACTCTCAGTCGTGCAAGGTGGCCACCCACAACAAATTGACTAAATGAAACAAATCACATATATTTTGTAATACAAATCAACACAATTCATTTAGCAATACGAAAGTCATAAATTAGCTTTCCACAAAGGCAAGTTGCATTTAGTAAACTTAATTACTCATTTCGGAAAGAAATATTTTACTGCGCCTTTGTAAATAAAATTACATTATAAACATTTAAGAAACGCAGAAAAGCAATATGCAACAGATTATATGTATGTATATATATACAAAAAAAAATAGTTTTGTATACGCCAGCAGACCTTGACATTGACAGGTGTCTCGGCAGGCGCCAAAATATTTATCAGAATCATCCCATTTTTGGTTAAGCGCTCATGTATGTATGTCAGTTAGCGTGCGTGGGTGTGTTGATTAATATGCAAAGTGGTCTCTGAACAGTTGACGCCCGCGTGTTCTACACACTTGTATTTGTATTCAAGAATTTGAAGCAATAAGCAACACACCTATTAACTTTGACATTGAAAATAAGTCATTTATAATTTACCACTTAAGGTCATTGAAGCTTATTAACTGCAGCTAGTTTAGGTCTTTAAATAAGCCTACATGCTACGCAGCCCAGGTGAAGCCTAAAAAGTAACTAATACTTTGAAAAATATTCTACTGGTATTAAAAATTAATATAACCTGTCTCTTTGTGGTCAAAATTCTAACCGTCAATCAACGGTTGATTGAACTTGAAGTCATTTCAGGCAACACTTCCACCAACACTCCTGCGACTGAAGCAAAATTATAGTTCTCCGGTTGCCTAAGGCATAAGTAATAACAGCAGAAGTGCCAGTAGCCGCCAAAGTAACACCATTCACGTGCAACTACAACAACAAAAAGCAGCTTTTTATTAACAATAATAACAACAATGGCCGTAACACGGTGTTGGCAGCAGCCAAAAAATAATTTGTTTATTGATTTTGAGCGCATAATCGTGTACGGTAATTGTTGCAACAATATGTATGTATGCATATGCAAGAGCAACTACCGTGCCACACCAGGCGGTGGTAATAACAAAAGCTTTTGATTTTTGCCAAATTCACTCGTGTAAATAATAACTCAAATTGCTTGTGGCAATAAAAGCGTGCAACGGTTTCTGAAAATTACCGCTGCTACCAGCCAACACTTGGCTTGCCAAGGATTTTTTGTTCGAAAACTGAAATTTGGTTGGGTTATTTTGACTATGCATGTTATTTCGAATAATATTTAATTTATTTCGATAATTCTTTGTTTGGATTTTGCCTTTTCTCAGGCGCACAAATCAATTTACCATTCTTTGATTAATGATTATAATTAAATTTAAACTTTAGCTTTTCGTTGCTGGCAGCAGCAGCACAAGTGGCGTTGTGTCGGTAACTATGTACGCAGGTACACACCTAGAATTTGACGCTCGGCATAACTGCGCTATAATTAACGACTGCCAGCAGAAAAACACAGTTGCCAATTAAATAGAAACACTGCTTGCACATAATTAATAAATCACATAAAAATGCAATAAAATAAAATTTCAAAATGTGTGTGTCAAAAAATATAAAAAAAGATATGAATATATATATAAGTAAATGTGTAAAAAAAACATATACTAGAGTTATAGATTTTTAACTACTCGCAGTGCAAACTCAGAAACTACCGGAAATTAGTTGAAATTTTATACTATTTTTAAAGTTTACTGCCTATCTGGCCATATTGTAAGATATGTATGAGAGTTAGTCGTATTCATGAACCGATTAAGATAAAAATTAAAATGTGTGTTTTTTCATGGAGACAAATATTTATATTTGCGGCAGGTGGCGCTGTTCTCATAAAAAATCCTCTTCCGCCAATATTGAATAGAAATAAATTTACCCTAGGTGGCGCTAATGTCGAATTATTCCTACAAGTTCATTTTAAAGGTTTTTGTAAAGGAACCCTTATGTTATGAAACATTGTTTGTTTAAGGGTTTTTCTAAAGGTTTTTTTCAGGATTTTTTTTGTTTCTCTTAAGAGGTCAGTAGGGTAATCTTTTTTCAAATTTTTTATATGTTTTTTTGCAGTTTCTGTTTCCTTATACCCTTAGAATTAATGTAGAAACTCACTTTATCATTGGAAGATTTCGAAAAAAGCCCAAAAATAATAATACCGCTCAACGTTCGGAGCACTCGAAGTGCACGCCGCTATTCTCAAAACACTTTTTTATACTGGCGGACATGATTCCGGTCGAACTACTCAACCGAATCGCTTAATTTTTTTTAAATGTTCACAAAACGCCTGGGTAGCGTCCCTATATTTTTTATAATTTATTGACAATGTTATGACAAAATGTATGTAAAAAAGTATGGGGAAAAATTAAAATAAAACGTTAATTACTTTTTACACTCTCGCAACAAAGTTGCTAAGGAGAGTAGAGTATTATAGTTTTGTTCACATAACGGTTGTTTGTAAGTCCTAAAACTAAAGGAGTCAGATATAGGGTTATATATACCAAAGTGATCAGGGTGACGAGTAGAGTTGAAATCCGGATGTCTGTCTGTCCGTCCGTCCGTCCGTGCAAGCTGTAACTTGAGTAAAAATTGAGATATCATGATGAAACTTGGTACACGTATTTCTTGGCTCCATAAGAAGGTTAAGTTCGAAGATGGGCAAAATCGGCCCACTGCCACGCCCACAAAATGGCGGAAACCGAAAACCTATAAAGTGTCATAACTAAGCCATAAATAAAGATATTAAAGTGAAATTTGGCACAAAGGATCGCATTAGGGAGGGGCATATTTGGACGTAATTTTTTTTTGGAAAAGTGGGCGTGGCCCCGCCCCCCTACTAAGTTTTTTGTACATATCTCGGAAACTACTATAGCTATGTCAACCAAACTCTATAGAGTCGTTTCCTTCAGACATTTCCATATACAGTTCAAAAATGGAAGAAATCGGATAATAACCACGCCCACCTCCCATACAAAGGTTATGTTGAAAATCACTAAAAGTGCGTTAACCGACTAACAAAAAACGTCAGAAACACTAAATTTTACGGAAGAAATGGCAGAAGGAAGCTGCACCCAGGCTTTTTTTTAAATTGAAAATGGGCGTGGCGTCGCCCACTTATGGACCAAAAACCATATCTCAGGAACTACTCGACCGATTTCAATGAAATTCGGTATATAATATTTTCTTAACACCCTGATGACATGTACGAAATATGGGTGAAATCGGTTCACAACCACGCCTTCTTCCAATATAACGCTATTTTGAATTCCATCTGATGCCTTCTCTGTATAATATATACATTAGAAACCAATGATGATAGCGGAATAAAACTTTACACAAATACGGTATTTGAGCTGAGGTATCCCTTGTGGAAAAATTGTCGTGATCGGACTATAACTTTTCAAGGTCCCTGATATCGAACACGAAGAACTCAGTGCCTAACCTAACCTAACCTAATTTTTCACCGAAAATATCGGTAAATCTCTCAGAATTTAATTCTAATTAATTTTACAGCAAAATAAAAAATATGTAAATGACGGATAATGAAATCTCGATTATCACTTTATCATGCGAGAGTATAAAATGTTCGGTGACACCCGAACTTAGCCCTTCCTTACTTGTTTATTTTCTTTTTTTAATGATTCTAGTAGGGACGAGAACCATTCACGCTAAGAATAAATTGGCTTTTGTGTTTCAGATAATCCAAACATGAGAAATCGTGTCCGCAAGTGAAAAACGCATCTCATTCACCCAGCCATTTCTCCGACAGATGTCATCAAAAAATTCCGAAAAAATTGTTTTTATACACTCCACGATATACCTCATGATATGTGAAAGAAGTTTTATTACAGAATAAAATTTCTATGAAAAAAAAATATCAAAAAAGCGGGTCAGATTACCTTACTGACCCTTAAGGTATTTCCTATATTGTTAAAAAAAATGTAAGTTATCGAAATTAGAGACTTAAAAAATTTGAATTTCGATGAAAGCAAATTTGATGATACTTGACCCAACAAAATTAGATGAACAATGTACCACTAAATACTGGTACGTCATCGTACAGAGACATATAAAAATAAGCAGGAAAGCAAAGCGTTCGGATGATTTGTTTTATACCGGGTTTTCCAAAGGGGATGTTATGATTTCTAATTGTTGTTTCGGCCATTTTTAATATCATGATCTGTAAAATATTTTCACTGTATGCAGTTATGTTTAGAATTTTATCATGGAAAGATATACGCAAAAACAACGTTTACAGATTATTTCATTTTATTATCAAAATAAACGTTTCCGAATTGAAGGATTGGGCTTGCATCCGATTAGAATTGTTCCTACTCAAGAACAGAAGCCGTTAGACCAACGTAAACTTCGTGAATTAGCAGATTTTGTCTTGGAACAACTAGAAATGATGTTATATTCAGAACTTAATGGTAACTTTATATTAAAAAAAAAATAATAATTAATCTGAGTTTGCTTCACAATAGTGTGTTTTTTTTTATTTTTAAGAAATCATATCACACTCATGTCACTACTATAGTTTTAACTTGGCAACTGCAACCAATCTGAAGCAATTTGACTGAGTTAATAGAACTGAGCTTCTACATTCAAAAAGTATTTGGAATTTTTCTTTAAAATATTTGTAAGTTAAATATTTTGAAAAGTATGTTATCAAAATAGGCATAAACCAAGAAAAAACAAAACAAATATTTTTCCAGTTTTCATACTAGGTGTGCCTTTTAAATTTAATATGCTATATTACCAATAAACTTTGCTGAATTGAGTAGGCCAAAAACATAACGCCTCTAGCTACTAAAAATGTAGAATACCATAAAATTTCAGAATACCCTAAGCTAAGAAAAATGTTAATTTAGAGCTTCATGTTAACATTTTTATAGTTTAGTTAATGAAATATGGCCGCAGTTATTAAAAAAGCACTCAAAACAATAAATATTTCATAAACTAAGTGCACTGCAAATGGCAAAGATGTATACAGCTACGCTCATATTTATATTTGTATAAATATATTTACATATATACATATAATACATATATACTACATATGCGCAAAAGTACGAATGTGGATCTGTAGCAAATGAAATCGAAAGTTCGAACCTTGATGAGAATTATTAGCGAATTGATTCCCCCGAAAACTCTAGCAGCCACGAAAATATTAATTACCCATTGGCATAAGCGAATATGTAGTTTGTACATAATTAATGCAAAAATTTTGAACTTATGTTTATTTTTCATAAAAAAATTTTAGTGTTGAACAATTGTTGAAATACAATTGAAAAAGAATACAAATTTATATTTGCAACAAAGCCTATTAATCACTGCTTAATTTACAAAATCCAAACAAATCATGAATGTATTTGGAGCAGGGAACGCCCTAGACTCAATGCGCAGCGCAGCAGCAGCAAGTCAAATAAAGGTGACTCAGTGCGCGATTCGCTTGCAGATAATGCTTTTGGGATTTCGAATTTGATACCACGATTTGTGCTTCACTTATTTTAACAATTTGACTTATTGCCTTGATGGAAATGCCAAAAGTCGGCGAGTTGCAGCGCAAATAAAAGCAATTTTTTTTAATATTTTATTTTTTATTTACTTTTATTGTACAAATATATATACTTGTACATATGTATTTATACCATTTATGTTTTTATTCGGCTTTTTGACCTTGCGCTGCTATTGCGCACACCGCCGCCGCTTTGAGTGTAATTATAATTTTATGCAAATAATTATGATTTTTTCTTCGTAGTTAAAAATATAGCACGAGTTAAAAACCGTAGTTACATGAAAAAGTATGCGAAATTATGTGAAAGAAAACAAATTTATGCCCAAATAACAATATGCATATAAATATATTATGTGGATAATTAAGTTAACGAACTATGAACTTGTTCTCTGGGATATTTAATGTTGCATAAAATGTTTATGTGCGAGATTTTTAGAATTTTCACTTGACTACAAGCAAATAACAGTAAAAATTCAGTCTTGAAAGACATCCAATTATAAAGTATAATTCTCCGACAATATTACAACTACAATGAGACTAAATGGTTTTTCAAGATCTGTTAAAAACCAAAAATACCTCAGACTTCAGAGGGAAGCGGTATTGCTAAGAGCCCGCTCGAAACCCTCTTGTATAAAGCAAATTGACAGCGGAGCATTGACTAATGAAGCTACGAACCAATGTAGTTTATAGGACTATTTTGTGTGAATTCGAAAGTATTCGGTTTTTTCAAAACTTAAAAAAAAGTTTCAAAAACTTTCAAAAAAAAGTGTGAGGGCGAGGAAAAAATTGAACAACAAGTTTTCTAGAAATGTTGAGTTTCCATTGAAATCAGAGCTACGCATTCGTTGAAAATGTTGTAGAAGTGTTTTGGGGTTATGAAATCATTGAAAACTTGCCTAATGTAAGTTGTCCATCCATTTCAGTTAATGGCGTTAACAGTGAACAAGTTAACAGCGCTTAAAAATCAACCAGACGACGTGCATGCAAATGGGTATCAGTCGACGGTGTTTACAGCGAATTGGTACAAGATTTGAAGATGTTTCCGTACAAAGTCCAGACGGTGCATCAGCTGTTTTCCCGGGCGCCTAATCTCCCGTTTTGACGATTTGCACTGGTCAGCAAGGTCGCCTGATTTGAACGCTCTAGACTTCTTTTTATGGGGCTTTTTGAAGTCGCGGGTTTATGTCAACAAGCCTCAGACTATTGCAGCTCTTAAAGCGAATATCCGTCAAGAATGTGACGACCTATCGCCGGAAGTTTTGGCGAAAGTGATGGAAAATGCCATGAAAAGGGCTTAAACGACAATCAACTGTGGCGGCAGCCATTTACATATTCTCGACTTGATGTAAAAAAATTTAAAAGACCAAATAAAAATAATCCACAAGCAGAATCAAGGTTTTTCAATTTTTAAAAAAATTATAGCCAAAAAACATCGGAAGGTTATATTTGCGCCACCTTGTAGAATGCCGCAACATATTTTGGTAAATGTTTTTCATAAGAAGTGTGTTAATGGTAGACTCGTACCAAAAGACCTGAATATGACGCTATAACGAAGTCGAGTAGAGGTCGCTTGGCAACGTAGTTGAAGATATGAATGATACCAGTAACGAAATGTGAGATTATGAATATAACGTCGAAACCTTCCAAGATCTAGTAAATGGCGCACCAAAAATGAGCCGAAACTGAAAAAACAATAGCTGAAGGCCATCCCAGCCGAGGCTTTATAAAGAGAGTATGGAAAATTGAATCAGGTTTTGGCTCAAAAACCTATTTTGAAGGCATTAATAAAGTTTTGTGCTAAAATACGTGAAAATGTCAGTCCAGGTTAAATTTGATCAGATGACATTTTATAAAATAATAGAAAATATTTTTAAAATTAAATGCATAAAAGCAAATTTTCCAAAAAAATATATTTTTGACAGTCCGGGTCAAATTTGATCAGATGTATGTCACAAAATTATAGAAAATATTTTTAAAACTAAATGCATAAAAGCAATTATTCAATGTTAAAGCGGCGACCCGAGACACAATGTGGAATAAAACTTTCAACAGCAGCTTCACATACACATACATAAATCAGTACAGTGAAGCGTAGACTGATGTTAAATGAAAATTTCGTTAAAATTTTAATCTATAATATCAATAATGTATACATAAACGATCTACATTTCGTCCGTTCTTGCTATTTATAATAGTAAAAGGAATTTACGGAGATCAGAGAAAATTATCCAAAAATTGCGTTTGAAGAAGTGTGTTGTCGTTAGACAGCAATATAAATATTATATTTTAAAAATCGAAAAAATGTTTTGTTAAAATAAAAATATTATTTTTCTATTTTTACTTTCAAAAAGCATTCAAAGCTACTCTCGATAACAAGTAAGCATTAAAATGTGCTTTAAAGAATAATTTAACAATCTCACGATATCAAAAGTATGGAATAAGATGCAAAGATCATCAGAGTCAAATATAAACTTCGATTTCATGGAAAAAATTTACAATTTTTTTATAATAACAAAGGGAAAATTTTTAAGTAGCCACTGTCTAGTGGCGGCACACGCCCGCAGGGGATGGGGTTGACAGATCGAGAAGCCTGCAGGAAATGTCTAGAGCAAGGCACCAGATAAACAATGTAGCATATCTTGTGCACTTACACCGCATTGGCAAGACTACGGTATAAGCATTTGGGGTCCCCACCGCATGATACACTAGAGGAGGTATCGATAGTGAGTCTGTTAAAATTCGGTTCAAGCACAGACAAAATCCTAAAGGACGACTACTCCTCTTGGACTTAGTAACTGATTTGCAAAGGATATCGCAAAGGACCAAACCTGACCTATGTGTGGCTTAATGGCCTACCAGATTAACCTAAACTAATATATGGTTTTTCCTTTCAGTAGTTTAAGAAAATAATCAAGTCAACAAAACTTACTTATCCAGGAATATTTTTCTTTCTTTGTCTTTTCTTTCGCTTAAATTTAGCAAACGAAGGCGATATATTGGGAAGAGTTTTATCTTTAAAATAGTTTACTAATATTTATCAGTAAAGCTACACATTTGATAGATTAACAGCAACTGTTAATACTAAAGCTCTACAAACACAAAAGACTAATTTTAAATGCTTCGCCAATTTCAGTTCTACTCTCCGTCTTCCGCAAACAAATAAACTCAACATATTAATTACATTCCCCCATAGACGCAACTGACAAATTTCCGATGAAACTCATAAAAACAAATAAAAAAAAAAAAAAACATTTTAATATATTACAACAAAAAGTGAAGCAGCGATAGATAAATGTTTCTGTTTCTGCGTTTGCTTTGCGCAGCTCCATATTGCAAGTGGAGTAACGAAAGACTTAAGCAACAAACTTGAACTCACCTGCACTTTACTGCGCGACGCTGCTTATTGCACTAACGGTTGTTCTCTATATTTTGTTGCTATTTAATTTTGTTGCTGGTTTTTATGTTTTTGTTCGGCTGCCGAAAAACTCAAACGACTGCTGCCACAGCACCTGCATGCAGCACAGCAGCAAAAGTGCCGCAAAAAAGTCAAGAAAAAACAATAAAAAGGAAGGAAAAACAAGCAGTAGACACAAACGAAGCGATGATCATTGAGTGAAGAAGGCACGTGCGCGCGATCAACAGAGCGCTTTCGTAGTGGCCGCTGCGGCGACGGCAAGAGTGCGAACGATCAATGGGGGCACGTGAGTCAATGTTGTGTTTATCTTTTTCGGCGGCTTTTTTTGTTGTTATAATTTTGTTTTTTTTTTCTTTAATTTTTTATGTTTGTTTTGTTACCTTTTTGTGTGATTTTATTTGGTTTCTTTCACAATTTTCGCTTTCAATTGTTGTCACACAAGAAAAAAGTAAAAAACTTTAATAATTATTTTATATCTTTCGGCAATTTGTTTTTAATTTTCGCAAGTTTTGCACTTGTAAATTATAATTTTTATGTATTCTTTTTTATTTTTTTTTTGTTGCTATTTTAGAAAATTTACATATTTTGTTCTTTTACGTTTTTCATATATTTTTTCGTTTTGAAAATTTTATTTTATTTAGTTATAATTTTTTTGTTTTTGTTTTTTTTCCAAAAATTTTTTTTTTACGTTTCTTTGTTTCTTTCTTCCTTGCTGCGACACTTTTGGTTTAGCAAATGCCTCACTCTGGTGTGACAAAGTGTTAATCGCAACTTAGCTTAGTTTTTTCTAGCTTTTACTATTGTTTTTGTCGTTGGTTTTCCAAAAATGTTTGCTTCTTGTTCACCGCTGATTTGTACACCATTTTTTCTTCACTCAAATGGAAATTTTTCAATTTGCAATGCAAAATTTTTTTTGTAAAATTATTTGTTGTTGTTATTTTTGTTGTAGTTTTTTGGTTTTTCTTTACCTTAATAATGATTATGCGAAAAGCACAGCTGATGTGGAGAATCACTGTGCGAGTTAGAAATTATAAAAAGAAAAAAATCTAAATGATTATATGGAAGAGTCAAGAGAGAGCGTAAAATACTTAAGAAAGATGCACCAAAAAATAGTAGAGGTTACGGCGAAACAGCAGATATTATTATTTTCTTCAAATCTCACTTATTTAACTGAACTAATTTCTATTTGATGCTGCTTTCATTTTATAAAAACTGTTATATGTTTTTCGTTTAGCATTTCTGACGGTTTATTTGCACATTTTAGTCAAACTAAAAACAGAATTGCTTTATAGTGTTAAAATGTTTTTTATAAAATAATAGTTTTAAATAATTTTTCAATTTTTTTCATATCTTTTTTATTTTGCACAGTCACCTTAGCCGCGTTAAATGTTCACGTCTTCTGCTTTTAATATTTTCGCCGCTTTTAATTCACCTCGTCTTGTTCGTTTCAACACACTGCGATAATCTGCAACACCGTTAAATTGTACATCAAGGCGCATGCGCCAATTTTACCGTGGCTTAAGTTTTTTTTTGTTTTTTTTTTTTTTTTTGTTTTCTGATTGTGCCTATGATGACAGCAATATTTTTTGGTTTGAAATCGGCCGTTTTCTGTTTTTAGTTTTTACAATTTTTTGGTTTCAACTTTGTTGCAAAGGCCTATTTTTCATTTAGTTTTTGTTTCATATTTTTTGTAATTAATTGGCTTTAACTCTTCAAAGTTTTACTTTCTACAGATTTTGCTTTAAATTTGAAATATTATTAAATTTCTTTACTGATTTTTTTGCAAATTTCAGGCCTAAATTAAAGAGGCATTTAATATACTTACATAACAGCAACAACAAAGTTTAATAATATTGAAAATTGCTTAAATATTGGGTAGTCGAAAAAGTCATTTCGTATTTTGCCAATAGATGTCGTTGATATTGAATATCTCCAGTTTAACCAAACACATTGTGTGATACCATATACTCAGTATTGGAAAGCTGAGACTTTAAGCTTTATTTAACCAAAAATTAAATTCGAATAAGTTTAAAAAAAGTTACAGCTCTTGAAAAATGAGTGAAATTAATGAAGAAATTCGCTATATTTTGAAATTTTTGGTATAAAAAAGGGTAGAATACCACGCAAGCCACCAATGAATTGTGAAGTTTACAAAGACGAAGCTGTGTCAGTTCGTATAACACAACAATGTTTCGCTCGCGTTCGTTTTGGAAATTTTGGTGTAAAGGATGCACCGCGCTCTGGCCAACCTATGGTTGAAAAAGTTGATGAAATTTTGGAACAGATTGACCGTACATAAAGCAGCCATGACATCGCTAAGGAACTTAACATCATCAAATGGTTTTGAAAGAAAAAAGGTTTGGGTACTACATGAATTGTCTGTGAAAATGGACCGAATAAACAACTGTGAAACTTTGCTGAAATGAAATGAAATCGAACCATTTCTGAAGCTACCATTCGAAGAGTAGATCAAATACGACAATAATGTGTGAAAAAGATCATGGTCCAAACGTGGTGAGACTCAACAAATGGTCGCACAGCCAGGACTGACGCCTCGAAAGGTTATGCCGAGTGTTTGGTGTGATTAGAAACGAATCATACACTATGTGCTGCTCCAGCTTGGTCGAACGATTGATTCTACATTTTACTGTCAACAACTGATGAGACTGAAGCAAGTAATCGAAAAACAACGACCAGAACTAAGCAACAGAAAGGGCTTCGTCTTCCATCAGAACAACGCTGACAACACACATCGTTGATGGCTCGGCAAAAACTGGTAGAGCTTGGCTTGGAAGTTTTGATGCATCCAACCCTGATCTTGCACCATCGGACTACCATTTGTTTCGGTCAATGCAAAACTACCTTAATGGAGTAAAGTTGCCTGTGAGAATTACCTGTCGCAGTTTTTCGCCGAGAAAACAGAAAAGTTTTTCACTGATGAAATAATGTCTCTTGCGAAAAAATGGTAAAAAGTGGTCGACCAAAATGGTACATGGTTGGTTCATTAAAGTTCAATGTAAATATAAAACAAATAAGTAGAAGTTTGATTAGAAATACGAAAAGACTTTTTCGACTGCCCACTATATTTTGAACGAATAAAGCTTGAAAGAGAACCGCTTAAACGATTTTTAAAATATTAAGGTAAAGTTTGAAGTTTTTCGGAAAAATATTGTGATTTTTAAACATTTAACTCACAGTCACTAACATTATTATTGACACAGCCAACACCTGTTGCGATAGGTTTTCTCAGAAATTTCGCACTTTATATGTATTACGGAAATACAGAAATGAAATGAATAATTATTTCTTTGAATACAATTCTGAGAAGGAAAAAAGTTACTTGAATGAAAATTTCAATAGTATAAATGCGCAAGACTTTTCAAAATTTTAAAATTCAGTTATTTCTATGATTATTCCAAAATAAAAATTTTCATAAATTTTATAAATTTATTTATAAAAAAATTATGAAAAACTCATTTTGAGCTTATAACTGTTATTGATTTATAAAAATTTAATTTTATTTATCTACTTTTAAACAAATACCAAACTAGTCTGCGCACTTTATAATATACCGGTAATAATAAGAACAAAAGACTTAAGCCACGAACTTGCTGCTGGCAAAATATAAACAGTCATTCTAGCAAGAAAACATTAAGTAAATACAAAAATATGTATACAGCGTTGAAACTTTTTACTTTCATTTTCTGCCATGACCAGTTTTGCTTTCCACAAATGCAGAACGCGAAATGTGTTTACTTAAAATGCCAATTAGCATGACAAGCTTTCTTAGTATTTCGAATTTGTAAGCGAAACACCGGGAGATGATGTTGTAAAATAGAAACAAAAACAAAAGAAAAAAAACAGAAAACAAAAGAAAAAAGTAACAAAAATAAATAAGACACAATAAATTAAAAAAAAAACAAAAGTCATTGGTTGAGAAAGTCGTATACTTTCAGCGCTAAAAGGTCTAATTGCAAAATAAATATTTGTGTTGTTGCTGTTAGAAATTGCTGCAATTCGCTGTTTTCATTTGCTGGAGGTATGAGTCAATGTTTTTTTATTTTGTTTTCTGGCACAAAAACATGAGAAAAGTCTCTAATAACTTAAAAGTTGATGCTCATTGAAGAATGCTTCACACAGTTGAGTCCGAATAGCTTTAAAATAGTCTACATATGTAATGTTTAAATAAAAATTTAAAAACACTCATCTATTTGAAATTAATAATTTTCAATATTTATTATCTTCCACAGCGTTATTGAATTTTTTACGATTATTGCCACACTTAAATATTTTAATTAATTTTTTAATTTTATTTTACCACAATTTCACACTTCTAACACACTAAATAACACCGTCGCCTTCGTATCGCCAGCAAAATCAGCCGTTTAAACAAGTTTTTTTTTATTCAATTCAATCAAGTAAAGTTCGAAAAATATTTAGACTACATTTATAAAGTCTTAAAAGAATTATAGCGTGCCGTGCTTAATCGTAGCAGTTTGTTTTTTATTGTTTTTGTTAGAAAAACTAAGTCAGCATTCGAACTATTTGACTTAGACACTGGCAAGCGTAGAACATTGCGCTAGTGCTGACAGACAATTGTTTACTGGCGCTGATAAGTCACAGCGAGGGCGATATTAACTTGAAAATGCCAAATTTGCGCAGCCACAACGCTGTTAGTCTACTGAAAATGAGAGCGAGAGAGCGTGAGCATACCAAAAGTGGCGCTATCTGCCAAATGAACATGGAGAGCACACAGACTGAGGCGTCGCTTACAAGCTGAGCTTCACTAGTTCACCGAGTGAGCTTGGAGTGCAACACGTTAACAGGTGATCAATAAGTGCTCTCAGGTTCTTTAAGCACTATGCACAATTTATTTGAGCAAAACCAGTTGGCAATAGCTAAAACAATAACGACAACTTTTAAGTGCAATGTAGCAATGTTAATTCTGCAAAAATGTGTAACACTAACCAAAATGTGTAACAGCAGCAACAACAACAAAATAAAAAGCAATAGAAATAGCAACAAAGTAAGTTAGAGCAAAAAGTTACAACAATTGAACACTGGCTGATAGGTGATCGGTAATGGTTGCAATTGCGACAATTGTGAGCGCATGAACTGTCACGAGGCAGTGAAGTACAGTATGATGGCCTGACGTAAAATAAGAATATTTATGGAAACTTTACCTTCGTCCAAGTCTTTGAGAATTGTATGTCAAAGACATGTGTAAAATTTCATGTTTCGAGAAACGCACATAGCCTATCTAGCCTCGAGCGCATAAATTCTCAAGACTGTATCTCCGAAACTATTACTCGGATCAACTTGAAAATTTTGGACAATATTCTAGAGGGTTTGTAGCATTTAATAAGGCAATAAAAATAAATAGATATTTTTAAACCCAACAACCCATGTAACCCCATAAGAAAAAACCTCAGATTTTAATCTTCACGGTGCTAAAAAAATGTCACCCCGAATTGGTTGGATCAGCCGACAATCCTCTATTGCTATTACGTTTGACATTTCTACGACACTTGGATCCCGGAACCGGATCTAACGTTGAATTATATACGGGTAAATACTTTTGGGAGAACGTTTTGTTTTGGCTACACTAACACAATTTGTGATCTGATAACACTGGAACTGGAGATACACCTTCAGTTTCTCCTAACGGTATTAACATAGAAAAGGGATTGACTTGCAAGTAAAAACCCCGTTTTTTGTGTTTTTTAAGACGAATTTTATTTAATAAAAAATTTATAAAAATATACATGCACAGAATTCAATGTTCTTTCATAATTATAGATTCATGAAAATCTTTAGATTTCCTTGAACTCGTATCCGATCTCAAGGAAGATATGCGAAAAAGGTGTCTGAAAAAAAAAACACTTTTCGGCTTAAAATAATTTCAAATTCAAAAACAAAAATATTTGTTATTACTATGGATAAATAACGGTAATGATCAAAGAGTCCAAATTTTAATTTTCGACAAAATGGTGGCTCCCAAAAAAAGGAGTTTTTTGTAAAAAAAAATTAATTACATTTCAAATTGGTGAAAGTGTGTGTGTGAGTTCCACGACATCAAAAAAATGTTTTTCTCTTTATATTGTCCTAAGTTCCCAGGTTGATTCGAGTAATATTTTGCAGATACAACGATCGAAACGCTTATATCACCGAAACTATTTACAGGATCAAAGTCAAATTGTCAGAGAATATTCTCAAATATTTGAAAAATATTCGATATACACATGTATCTAAATAAATATCCATATAAAAAATACTATTTTGAAATACGCCAGTGGGTACGAGTATAACCCATTAAAAAAAAACTAACTTAAACTATTCCAACCAAAATAATTCTAACTACCCTCCAAAAGTAATCTAAACAAATCTAGCCTAAACTAACCCAACTTAATCTAACCAACCAAAGGTAAGCACACCACAATGAACTCCACAAAACCTGACCTGACCTAACCCAATCCAATCTAAACAAAACAAAGCAACCTAATTATAACCAATCTAACCGAAAGCGAAACAAAACAACCTAACCTTATCTATCCAAGACAAATACCTTTAATACCAAGATACTTTCCAAAGCAGTATTTTTCAAATATAAAATGGTCTAAAACTATTCTCCATAATATGAACCACTGTGCACTGTGGAAAACCATGAAGCCATAAAGTCACAAAAAGCCGAAACAAAAATAATAAAACCAATAAAAAAAGAGAGCGGCTAACAAGCGCACATAGTTAGTGACGTAATACACAACCGTCAACAAGTAACGCTGTCGCGGCTTCGATTGCAATAAACTGCTTCAGCAGCTAGTCAGCCATGAACATTATACTCAGCGCAATCGCAGAGAGACTTTACGATCAGTAGTGCAGTGAGGCGCGCCGGAAGCACGCAAACGACGTCACTGTTTTGACAACAATGTAGAGCAATTGAGCGCACACAACAAAGTCGCTGAGAAATGAGAAATCTAACGGAAAATAATGAGAGCGAAGTCAAAAAGCACTTAGAGAGCAATGAAATGCTCAGAGCGTGGCTCCACCACTACAAATGCGCCAACGGCAAACTTATTTGCCATAACTGACAGTTTTGAAAGCGCTGTAGGGCTTATTTTACACGCAGCTGATGCGTCAGTTAAATTCATTCACAAATTTTACGGTTTACCGCTTTGATGCTCTTCCTTGCCATGCGATGCTTATCAATGAAGTGTGAGTTGATTTGTTAGCCGAAAGCATAAATGTTTACATTAATTTACAAACGAATGAACATGTTCTCACTAGAGGTTGGCACACAGACGAGAACATATGTACATGATATGCTTATACATATGTGCATATATACATACATAATACATATTTATATAGGTTAGACAAAATGACATTCTAAGGTTCTAAGCTTTTGAGCGTGGAGGTCACTTCCGGTCCGACAAATATTTCATTTTCTCACTAAAATTTTTTCTATTTTTAATTTTTACGCAGAAGCAAGCGCATAGCGGATAAGATTTGTTAAGGTCAAGAGGCGTTAATTTTGGATTATTTGATTAGCCCCAAGTTTTTTCTTATTTAAGTATTGTTCTGTTGTTTATATGATTAATTTCAATTTAATTAATATATTAGTGCTGGAAAAGGTTAATTGCCACTGCATAGCCTCTTTATTATATTTTTCTCGCTTTGTTATGTGGCTAGTGTAGAAACATTTTCTGCGCCACATTACTGTAAAGGAGAGTCGGGGTTAAAAAGGGTTAATTAATAATGATAAAACGATCGGCGTTGGACTGCGAATATTTCGTGACAGGTGCATTGCGAAATATAATATAAATTTTTACAGAGCGTAAAAAGCTATTATTGTGTGTGGATGTATTAATGTTGTATACTATAGTATATTAAACGTGCATAATTTTAAAAATGAGATATATTAAACCAAAAAGAATACAATTTTTGTGCAAAACAAAGAAAAACCTTTGTATATTACTTTGGCATAATTTATTATTGGTGTTATTGTACTGGTCTACGCAAATAGTTGATACGATTTCTTTACATTTTGAAAGTACCTGGTTTAATTGAAATCTGTTAACGTTCCGGTAACGCAGACCAAATAGAAATGTAACATTTTTGAGAATATTTGTCCGGCCGAGCTATTCAAGAATTCGTTTTCAAGATATAATCAAATTAAAGCATGTCCGAAGTTGGGGCTCTGCCCAATCACAATCAGCGCCAGTTACCGTTAAAATTGCATATAAGGTCTCATCAAGCGTGGTATGTACAGGGTAGGCCATTTAAAGTTGAACCCATCTGGCAACGCTGTAACTTTTAACAGCGCTGACAAATCGGGCTAATGTCATACCGCGTTAGAAGCGTCATTCGAAGACAATTTATACATGGAACAGTACACTCCAAAAGAACGCGCTGAAATTGTTCAGCTTTATATTCAAAATAACTTGTCAATTGTGTTAACTCAACGTGCGTTTCGCAAAAAAAAATAAAGTGAAAAGTGCTCCAGTTAAGAACACAATTAAAGTCTTTATACGCAAAATTTTGTGAACACCGGTAATCTCAGTAATGCTAGTCATGCATCCAGACAAACGCACAAGACGTTCTGATGAAAATATCGAAGCTGTACGAGCCAGTATTGAGGAGACTCCATCGACAGTCGAGTTATCGCCGCTCTCAGGAATTAGACATCTCTCGCACCACTCTCCGACGCATAATTCATAAAGATTTGAAGATGTTTCCATATAAAAATTCAAATGGCACAAAACTAAAACCCAGCTGATTATCCGCGACGCCTTAATTTTGGCAAATGGCCATCGAAATGGCTGAAAACGAACTTGACTTTTGGCGAGAACTCATCATGTCAGACGAGGCACATTTCTCGTTGAATGGAGGCGTAAACAAGCAAAATTGCCGATTTTATGCCACCGAAAATCCTCAATTAATTGAAGAACAGCCTCTTTACGACCAAAAGTAACAGTTTGGTGCGGTGTTTGCGCGAATATGATCATCGGACCGTATTTTTTCGAAGACGATGATTGGAGCGACGACAACAGTCAATGGTGAGCGTTATCGAGCCATGATAACGGATTTTGTGATACCCATTATTCGCGAAAATGACATGGATAACTTCTGGTTTCAACAGGACGGGGCTACATGCCATACAGCTCGACCAACAATCAATTTATTGCGACCATTTTTCCCCGGGCGATTGATATCGAAAAATGGTGATGTTGACTGGCCACCGAGATCACCAGATTTGACGCCACCAGACTTTTATTTGTGGGGTTATTTGAAATCCAAGGTATACGCTAATAAGCCAAAGACCTTAGCTCAACTGAAAGCCAACATTCGACGTGAAACAGCCGCCATATCATCCGAAACATTGGCCAAAGTCATGGAAAATGTCGAAAAAGAGTGCATTTAGCTGTCAAAGCTAAAGGTGCCCATTTACGCGATCTAATTTTTAAATATTAGCTGAAACAAATCCCCTTGGACCAAAATAAATTATTTTTGAAATGAAAAAAAAAAACATTGTTTTCTTTTGTTCTTTTTTTTTAGAAACAAATGGGTCAACTTTAAATGGCCTACCCTGTATGTGAAAGAAAAAAAAGTCCACCGTCATAAAACTGTTTGCACCTTTTCAGTGTGGCTTTAAACCTGAAAATTCTACTATCGACCTACATATGTCTGAATTTGGTATCCGCGCAATGCTAATACGGTTATGTTAGCTGACGTTGAGCAACAAAGTTTCGCCAAGATCGGGAAGGAGCTCTCCGAGCCGCTCAATACCAAATGAGATTTCAGACAACAAGACTCCCTATCATGTGACTTCTTCAATCTACTGCTGGAGAAAATAATGCGAGCTTAAGAGCTGAATCCAGAAGGCATAATCTTTTATAAGTGTGTACAGACTGTACATTGATATCATTGACCTCAGCAACAGCGCCGCTAGTTCATCTTTCTACAGTCTGGATAAGGAACCAAAGCACATAGGTCTGGTAGTGAACGAGGACAAAACGAAACATCTCCTGCTATTAAACAAACAGTCATCGTATTCGTGACTTGGTTTCCTCGCCACTGTTGACAATCATTACCAACATCAACACCAAAATTAATATCAGGCAACGCAGAATCACTCTTGCCAACAGTGCATTAGCACGTTAGACTGAATATTCAATTGAAAAGTAAAGTCCTCTCTCGACGAACAAATACCAAACTGTAGAAGTCTATCATTATTCCCGTCCTGCTAAATGATGCAGAGGCATGGACTGATGAGTCGACGTTACGAGTCATCTGCGGTAGATTTATGAGATTTATGGTCCTTTGCGCATTGGCAACGGGGAGTATCGCATTCGATGGAACGACTACATCGAGTCAAGGACATGTTGTCCGATTGGAATAGTAAACTAAGCTTTTAAGGTTTTCGGTTCAGTACCCACCAGTGGAAGCAGAAAAAAGGAAGACCTAAACTCCGTTGGTACCTCGAATTGACACCAAATAGAAGAAATGACTGACACGCTGTTGTTAACTCGCCTATAACCGAGTAAGCGGTGTCTACGCCGGTAAGAAGAATAAGAAAATTTGTCTCGTTGGGGTCAAGCACTGAACAATTTTTTTAGATTACGAGTATATAATAAATTTGTCTGGAAATTTATTTAAATACAAATAGCAATACATGAACTTAGTTTGAACACAATTGAATAATAGTTCTTTACTAAAATTTGTTCAAGAAGAAATAACAAATTTTAATTAGCTAAAGCAATACTATGATCAAATATTGATAAAATAGTTCAATAAATTTTATTAAAAAATTTGACAGGTACAAAAATATGGAGGATGGAATCATGTATAGAAGTTCACGCAAGTGAGGAAAGTGCTCTGACTGCCATTCACTTGGGAGTGGCCAGAGACGATTCTTTTACATATGACTCAAGCAGCTCACGACTTCTGGTCTTAAACAAAGTATCCACTGCGTAGCCAAAGAACATCCGTTTGAAGGTGAGCTAAAGTGAGAAGGTTGTGCGCTGGGTTGGGGTACCGCCACGTAAAAAGCGCCCCAATGAAAATAAAAGAACAGCTTTCGCTGAAAAATCGGCTATAACCGTGTAAGCGTTGTTTCCGCCAATAAAGAAGAAGAAAAATAAAAATATATACTGAAGCCTTTACTGTCTTTCGTACCTAGCGTTGACAAAAAAATTGTATTGTAATTGTATTCCGGTTGTTGCGTGAATTTTTGCAAACTCTACCTCCCGGTTACTCATACGCATGGTACATCACTTTCATTAAGGGGGTCGTCTACTTTTCGATTTGAAAAAATCGATTTTTTTTTGCAGATTTTATTGCATACCTAACTAGAAATAAAAAGGATTTGATCGAAAGCATGTAATTTACGAGATATCGGACCCAAAGTACATGACGTCGCATCGGGAGTGATGAATTCAAGGGCACATCAAGGACAGGCTTTTGAAAAATGATATTAGTTTCTTCTATATCCAAGTTTAAGGATATTTAGATTTTAGAAGTTTAGATTTTTTGCAATCTACCAGCTACTAATTTTTACAAAAGAGATTATGGATGCATTTTGATAATAGAAAGCAATGGTAGGTAGTTAAGATAAATTTAACCGTAAGTGACTGACTTGTCAAAGCCTTTTTTTATTATTTTTACTAAAATTCGTGTCGACTAACTTGAAAATGAAAAATCGTTAAAGTAAACTGCTACTCGTAAAAGTGTTTTGTAAAAGGTTTGGAAGGGCGAAATCGCCAGCATACAGCACAATTTGAAAAATAACATGGTGCTATTTCAGGTCCATGACACCAGTACTGTTCGAGAAATTGATAAAAACGATGCCAACATTTTTGAAACAGGCTGCAAATTGTTTCCACATTCAACGTATTCTCCAGATTCAGTCCCAGAGACTTTTCCAGCCAGGCACTGGGGATACTGCAAAAAAAAAATTTATACTACAAAATTAGTATCGAAAAATCGTGTAAAATCAATCTCGCTGACAACTATATATAACAAAAATGTGCTCTTTAAGGATCACAAGTGGATAGTGTATTTCGAAAAAACTGGTTTTTTGGCATTTCGCATCAAGTCAAGTCAAGTTTGAGCGAAACAGCTTAGGAAAACGTACGCTAAAATTGTAAAAGTGCATGTTGATAGTGCTCTTAGTCGTGCCAAAGCTCACAATGGTTGTCTCCACGCGCCCTCCGCCCGAAAAAAAACTCGCATGAACAAGTCGAAGGTGAAAACGATGATTATTGCCTTTTTGATAGCCGTGGAATCGTCCTCAAAGAATTCGTTTCCCATCGGGGAAAAACTGTCAATCAACTCTACTATTGCCAAGTACTCGAAAGATTGCGAAACGAGTCAACGGGGTGCGCCCAGACATCGCTCGTAACTGGATCCTTCATCATGACAACGCGCCGTGCCACACCGCCCTCAGCGAGTCCCAGTATTTGGCCTCTAAAGGGATCGCCGTGTTGCAACAGCCGCCTTATTCGCCGGACATGTCACCCTGTAACTTTTTTTTGTTTCCTAAAACAAAATCGGTGGTCAAAGGAACCCAGTTTGAGTCGATTACGGACATCCAGGCGGCCGTGACGAGGGTTCTCGCGGACATCCCAGTCGAAGCGTTCCAGAAATATTACGAAACATGGAAAACACCCAAGGGGACTACTTTGAAGGGGATGGCAGAGTTGTAGAATAATTTTCAAATATACGGTTTTTATGGAAAGTCTCATTACTGAAATGTCATACCAGCGTAATGCATGAAAAATTAGGCGATTTTCGTGAATTTTTTTTAAAATAAAGTACTCGATTAAATGTTTCGAACTTATTTGGACTTTTTTTTTACAAAAATATTAAAAAATAACGGAATTTATGTGCAAAGGTTTATAACATATATATTATACAATGACCTACAATTTTTGAAAAATATCAAAAACTAATAAAATGGCGTAATTTTGAAAAAAAATTCGTTTTTTAGGTAAAAAATTGTCGTTTTTTTAATGTCAAATTAACAATTTTCAACCAATCAAAGAGATCTACGGATCATTGTATACTAAAAGTATTTAACAATACTTAGTTTTTAATTTAGTCGATCGATCAATTTCTCGTTGAGTTATGATGTCAGTAATTTTGAAAAATGTCGTTTCGAGGAAAATGCGTTTAAAGTTACGACTTGATGATGATTCGATGGAACGGTCGCTCATTAGAACGCTGTCATTCCAAAAAGTTTTTTTCTTTTTGACTTGCTAGCATGTAACTCCTTAATATTATTCGAGTTTTCAAACATTTCAGACATTTCAGATATTTTCAATAGCACAAATCTTAAAAATACCTAACAACAATTTTTCGAAAATGTATCAATTTCGTCAGCCACCTTTTCCCGTAGCCTCCAATAACAGTAGCTCCACATATTAAGCAGTAATTAGACAAATTGTAACTCAAACAAATTAGAATATGTATTTTTATTGAATTTTAAAAACATAATTATCAGTGATTAGGCCAATTAACATAAATAAGAATGTAGAAAACCAAAAGACAATTAATAAATGGAAGTGAAAAATTCTACACCTCAACTTTGTGCACACGATTAAAACACAATGAAACCGTTTCTGATAATCAAGGCGCAATTACTCAAGTCAATATGTAGGTATGTTGTTGTATAGCTGCAACTAAAACGGCTTTGGATTTTTTATGTCTTTCTATGTTTTCATAAACTTTGTTTTTAGCGCGATTTAACACCTTTAAACGTCACCAGAGCAGCGGGTGGTAGCGGTGGCGGTGCTGGTGGCATATTGTGAGCATAAATCAAGACATACATATGTATGTGCACGTATATGTTGAATCATAACGGTACAACGGCGTGGCAGCAACACCTTAAACACACACATACAAGCTAATTATATTTGATCCATATGGGCGTGTAGATACATACATATGTATGTATGCATATGTGTATACGTATGTTACATGGAATATATGTATATAGAAAAATGCATAGAAACAATTTTTGTATTAAATGCATATTAGGTATGGAGTTGGTGACGCAGCAGCCAACAAAAACTTGCCAAAGCTGACTTGCGTTTTTTATACCCAATGTTACCGTTAATACTGCCGCATTTCCAAGGACAAACTACATTTTAGCGCAGATTTGCAAATTCGATCACAAAAGGAATAGCAATTGCATGATTTTATGATGGCGTATGTATGTAAGTGATCATATTATATGTACCTAGATACATACATATGTACATATATGCGTTGAGCGTGTGGTATGTGCTGGCGTGGCTAACGCAACAGTCTGTCTTAAGTACAAAACTCCCAGTAGGAAATATCTACTGAGTAACAAATACAATTTTTGTTGAGTGAAGAGATCTCTACTGTAAAACTATTATGAACTCCTTTTCTTTACAAAGGCCCCAGAAAGCGATTCGCTAATACAAAAATTTAAAAACAAGGCTACACTGAGACTAAAACACCTATCAACGAGATTTTTTGCAGCATAAATTGGTATAAAAAGATAATCTTCTTAAATTTGATCGATCACGTTACAAAGCTCCGACTTAAACCATACGATCAGCGATTATAGCACTTTCTTGGCCAGTGATCCATGGCAATTTTGTGAAGATATCTCCTCCAATAAAAATATTTCAGTATAAGGATTTGATTCTGGTCAATCAGCTTTATCCAACAGTGGTTCGACATCGAACGCTTTTTGTGCAAAGTTTCAGATCGATATCTCAAAACTATGAGACTAGTTCGCGTATATACAGACGGACATAACTAAACCGACTAAGCTCGACAAGTTTATTAATTATAGGGGGTTTTCATAGGAACGCTACAAAAATAGACCGATAGAGACAGCAAACGACACCATATTTTTTCTCGCTCTTCTGACATTTCTCTTCAGTAAAGTTTACCATTTCATCATAAAAAGATATACGATCCAACAACGAGGCAAAATTTTTAAAATTTGCTACCGAAATTCGCAGTCTTTCATAGTACAGAATGTTCCTGTGCCAGTGAGACAAAGAATTACCCGTAGTGTCGAGAATATTGCTGCCGCAATCGCATCGATTGAGGATGACCGAAATCAATCTTTCAAACGTCGTTCTCAAGCATTGGGCATCTCTGTGACGTCGTTGTGGCGAATTTTACGAGAAGATCTTGGCCTACATCCTTACAAGATCAAATTGACGCAAGAACTGAAGCCTCTTGACCACCAGAATCGTCGTATGTTCGTGAATTGGACTGAAAATGATTCAATTTTAATCGAAAAATCATCTTCAGCGATGAGGCCCATTTCTAGCTGAATTCGTCAATAGGCATAATATGCGTTATTGATCAGGCAGCATGGGACAGCGGCGTCATTGGGCCGTACTTCTTCAGTGATGATCAAGACCGACACGATACTGTGAATGGGAATCACTACCGCTCAATGATAACCGAATATTTTTGGCTTGAATTAGATGATATTCACTTGGACAATATGTGGTTCCATCAGGAACCTTAACGCTGTTAGACTATTTCCTGTGGAGCTACGATAAGTCTATTGTCTATGCCAAAAAGCCAGCGACGATTGATGAGCTTCGTACGAATATCGAACGTGAAATTGCATTTTTTTTTGTGGCTATGGAAAGAAATCGAATTCCTTACATAATGGTATCGAAAATACTTTCATTGATATCCCAAAAACCGTTTTGTTTTTTGTCAAAAAAAACCTTTGTATTGAAAAACCTGTTATATATGTATAGGTTTAGGAATTGAAGGAACTTCCAATGGAAGGATAACTTTAAGAAGTTCACTCCAAATAGAAGGAAAATTCAATAAAATATCTACCAGAGATTACAAATGGGGTGTGGTAAATAACTAAATAAGGTCTACCACCCAAAAAACAAGAAACTCTCATAACCGATAATAGATTTCTGAAATGACGAATAAGTACCAAAACTAACTATAACACGAAAATCTTCTCAAGTAAAAACTTTCTTGCGATTCTAAAGTACACACTGGAGCAGGACTAGAAAATATAGACTAGCTCCACTTAAACTATAGTACCAAAAGTCTCTTCAGAGGCTAACCAAATCCACTAGAAAATTATATACTTACTAGCTGGCCCCGCAGCCGTTGTCCTGCGCGAAATTATGTGTTTTGAAATGAAAAGACAAAAATTCATATTTTATTGATATTCATTTATTTGCTATTTGTCTACATTTTTCTTCAATGTAACGCAGCTTGATAAACAAAATTTTTTGGTTTCTGTTCCGGTGCGTAAATGTACAGAGAAGATGGTTTTCCAACTCTTGAGCACGCCACGTATATCTGGTCGGTGTGAAAAACATAGCATTTCCAAATGTATGCCACCCACTATGCGACTATTCTATTGATCGTCATTTTAAATTCAATTTCACTGGAAACGGAATACTTTTGAACCGAATTGGCAAATCGTTAGAACTCAAAAGAAATCCGTAGAATCAAGCATTCTGTCCCTTATATTTGATAGGTGCATCACAATCAGATTGCGATGATGCGGTGGCATACCAGGCCTCTCCAAAGAATTTACAAATTCCACTGGTAATTCGCGGTGTCGTCTTCATTGTCAGACGATCGATCGATTTGTATGATTGCAAGTCTACTGGGAATTTGACTTTGAATTTTCCAGTTTAAGTCAACAACATGGGTATTTGTGGCAGCTAAGATTGCTCGTACACTCAAGGAATCGTACTTACGACAGTTTGGCCAATGTTCGTATAAACATTCGTGATGAGTCCATCTTTCGTGAATTGATAAACGGCATATGGGATTGATATCAGACCATGGGAAGTATCAATCAGTATTGACCCGTTTCCAATTCTTAGCGTATGCAATGTAAAATGTCTTCGGCAATGTAATTTTTGGTCGTATCCCATAACGCCGATTTGAAGGCTGATCATCGCGAAATGTGTGTGAACTTCAGTGGCATTCGTTTTTCGGGTGGATTGTGTAAGTTCATTCTAATGCATTAGTTGAGAACACACCTGGATGTCCATCTACTGGATGACCCTGCTTTCTGCGTAACAATTTCTTCGATGATGCATCCCATGTATAATATCAACGTATTTCGAATAGAGCAATGTTCTCGCAAAACGGATCACTGACGGGAGTTGAGAAAAAACTCGCTAATGTTAATTCTGTTGCTGGTGGTGTTTCTGTTGACTGTACTATATTTCTCTGGGTTGAAATAGACTCTTTGGTCATTCCCCAAATTAACTTCGAGACGCACAACAGTCGGAAAACGTTCATGAATTTCAAAAGAAATATCCTACAAAGCCCTTTATTTCAGTTCACGTATCGACCGTGTCGTTTAAAACCAATAACCGCCATGTTGCTTCCTATTGGTGACGTATTTACAAACGCATTTATCGATTACACCAAAACTATAATACGCAATATTCACATGACTTTTGAATGTGAATTAGACAATAGTGGCGAATATGGTAACGACCCATGTGTTGTCAACTTTGATGTGTTGTTAACTTCGATATTTACGCCGATAGAGTGGATATCCATCATTTCCAGCTTGTGTTTCAGAAAAGCACATGGATAATGTTCGCGCATTTATTGTCAGAATACAAAACCGAAGTGTGATTGTGTGTCCGCAAGGTCCATGAACCATGTTGGTTTTCATCACTTCATATAATACTGGATCTTTCTCTGCATCATTAATTTCCGCAGAAATGAGTTCATCAATTTGATCTGGTGTGACAACCATCCACCATCCAAAGAAGAATATGTACGTGCGACAAACCTCTCTTTTGCCACTCAACAGAGTACATTTAGTATCTAACAGTACCACATATACCTATCCTACCCCAAGATAAACTCCATGAAACATCGTAACTGTTGTTTGAAAAGTCGTGCTGTGACATCGTGACGATCGCTTGCTTATTGACCGCGATCCATAATTCCGCACGTATGTCACCGCATCCTGGGAGTACTTCTTGCCTTGCCTTGCCTTTGGCTGCCATACTTTGATGGACCGATATTAGGGCGACCTCTTCGTGGCTTTGTAACAAATTTCAATCTGCAATCTGCAATTGACCTCTTTGAAAACGCACGTAAAGTTTTCACTGAATAATTTTTCTTTTGAATAGCCGGAATAAAAAAGCAAGCGACCGAAATTGAACTATTCAAATAATTTACAAATCAAAATATTGAAAAACAAAACAAACAAAAATTGAAAAAAAATGTTTATGGAAAAAAGATACTTTTTGGAATTATCCTAAAAAAAAAAAAGTATTCTCCTTGTTTGGGCGGAGACCTATCCGAATTGGTGGTAATCACCGAAATCAGTCCAGGCGTTCTCTAGTTATAAGCGTAGTAAACTTACATCACTTTCTTTTATAGATATTAAGCATTTTCTTTGGCATCGTTTTGTTTAATACCCGTTTACGGCCAATTTAAGGTTTGAATATTGGATACTGCGATGGTAGCGCCATCTATCGGTCAAACATTCCAATTTAAAAACTGATTAAAAATGAAAAAATAATTTAAAAAATATTTTCCAGTGGACCAAATTGTAAATTTAAACCATTCTCGAATCTCCTTGAACATACACACAAAATTTCATCAAAATCGGTCCATCCGTTTAGGAGCAGTTCAAATACAAACACATGGTCAGAAGATTATACAATAATCATGTCAACAGGGTAGCTAGTAAGCTGATTGCATGAAAGTTTCAGTTTAGCTGAATTGTGACGATTTTTCAAATACATACATACATATAAACACGAGCGCTGTCATAGGCAAATGTTAAAATAAACTAAAAAAAAATTCGCGTAGTAGGTGCGGCTATTAGCTCCACACAGAAGACAAATTTGGGCAATCTAGTGTGTTTAGGTGAATATATTTCATGTTACTACTCGTAATTTATGTTTTTGTAAGTGTATTGCCTTCCATGGCTTAGCAACACTATGTATTGCGTTTAATTAAATTTTGTTAATTTTTTTCACAGGAATTAACGGGTTTCAGAATTTTGCTAATAATTTGTATTGTTTTTGTCTGCGCATAAAATAAAGCAAACTCAAGGTTTAATAAAAACAATTAATATCTAATTGATTAAATCAAGCATAGTGGAGCATGCCGAATTGCGAAATCACTGCTGGGAATTAAATAGAGTTAGTTGGTTTTGATATGAGTGGATAAATAGGATTAAGACAATGTTTTCTCAATGGAGTTCCCAAATTTTATTAAAGCATTCAAAATTTTATACGGATGTTTAACCATACTTAAATACTTCCGTAAATTTAATTTCTAGATTAGATTTTCTTTGAAAAGCATTGAAGATGTTAGCGAACCCACATTGAAGGTCAAGATCTTTATCTGAAATCAAACGAGAAATAAACAAAGTTTCCCTACTTTAGGCTGATATAGAACAGCTACTATCCGCAACACCATCCCCATTTTAAGACCCAGCATTCATTATTGGATTATATTTGACCGAATAGACCACGACCAGAATGCAATGAAGTAATATTCCCGTATATAGCAACCGTAGCTGAGAGTGTACACGAAAACCGTGAAGAGTCGATTCGCCGCCGTTCACAGGAACTCGGATTGACGTGTGGAATGACTTGACGCATTAAACGTCGAGATTTTCAATTAAAATCGTACGAAATGCAGGCAAAAACTCCCAAGCGATGTCGCTCCTGAAAAACTCCAAGAAAATCCGACGTTTTCAAGCCAAATTTTGTCAGAGAAAGAAGCAAAATTGTCTCATTTGGGGAGTTGCCATTGCACCCAGTAAAACAATGGTTTGGTGTGGTTTTCTTTAAAAATGATGCCGGTGAGAACATAACGTCAATGGCGACCGTTATCGCGTACCCGTTATCAATGTGTTTTTGAAACTCATTAAGTCTCAAACTAAAAATAAATAGTTGCCACATTATCGAAGTAAAAAATTCAATCTCGGATTTCATACAAACCATGTTTTTAGGCTAATGAACACCTAAGAAACTTGACGCCTGCACCCACATCGAATGTGATGAAATTTATTAAAGCCTAAACGAAGCTTAATCATTAACTGTTACGATTTCTGAAAATTACAATTCAATTTCAGCGGCTTATTAGTGAAAATATGCGTGTTGCGGTAATAAATAAAACATTGATTACAAAATTGGAAATAAAAAACAGCAAAAACAAGCCAAAAATTAATGTAGCGGTAATATTTCATATATTAAATACTGTAACGACAGTTGACCGCATGACTGAGCAACGAACATGCAACAAAAGGAGGCATGCCACAAATACATTTATGTGGCGCGTACGTATGTTGGTGGTAAATGCAAACACCGCCGACTTGGCGTGTACAAATTGCAACACTTTAGCGCACGTCGCCCACCACCACACCCCGCAGGGCAATGAGCAGAACAAAAGCAGCAATAAAACTGTTACATTTTGCGTTTCGGCTTACTCACCAACAGGCAGCACAAAGATTTTATTTTTTTTTTAATTTTTATTTTTATTTGTGACATGTTTTTTTGATTTTTTTTTTTTAATTTTCAGAAAAGATTTTGTGGCGCATGCGCAGCAACTTAATTGCACTAGTCACTGCGTTTGCTATGAAAGCCAAGCAAGCAATCAGGTAAGCGCGCCAAGCGCCAACTTAAAAGCGTCTGGGCGTTGAAATCGATTTTCCCTTAGCGCCTTGACTCAGCAGTTTCCATTGGCGGCAGCATTTTCGGTAACTGTAAAAAGCAAGCAGCACAGAGGGCGCTGCACCGATCTAAATTTTGACCTTGCACAGCGTGTTGTCGTGTAATAAATTCCGAAAAAATGAATGCCAACTGACAACACAGACATTCAAGCATAGAAGCAATAAAGCAGAGCAAATTTGAAAAAAATAAATAAATAATGTTAACTTTGGCTGCACTGAAGCTATAATACCCTTCCCGAGTGCATTTCTTATATTTCTTATGAGACAAAAGGTTAAAAAAAAGGTTTATCTTGATTTTGATCAGTCTATTTGTATGGTAGCTATATGTTATAATGGTCCAATCTGAACAAAGACTGCGGCTGCCTTAGACAATAATATGTATTATTTTTCTCCGACCTTTCCTGCTGACTCGCTGAACGGAACTTAACCCTCTCGCCAAATAAATCCACACGGACCATATTCACAAACTATACGAAGGAATACAGACTTGATCTTAATATTGCAGATTGCGAGTGTCAGTAATCCTAACATTTTAGGAGTCACACTGACACTCTGTGCTCCTTCACTACTCATAAGACCCCGGTTATTACCGATGTGACCGCAACAAAATCGTCAAGTCGCTAGGAGAAAGAAACATTGTTGGAAACTTACAAGGCGGTCGGCCGACCGGTCCCTAACTACGTCGCACCAATATGGAACGCAGATACCTGTTGATGTCTCCTATCGAACACCTGCATAGTGAGGCCCGTAAGTTCCCAGTTAAGTTCATAATGAACTCCTCTTAAAGCAGTTCCTGCAGTCCCCTGCTTGGAATGGGAGTAGAAGTCTCAAGAGGTCATTCCTCAACTACATCAAACAATACGCTGACCAGACTGTCGGCCATTCGACCGCAATTCACAGTGGAGCCATCAACGGCTTACCCGACTCTTTCTAAATGAATGGCGTACTTGGAATCAAACAACCACCCATGGATGACGTCGACGACAACTTATCTAATCCTTACCAATTAACGGAATTATGTACCCGTTACAATCACAACAACAACAACAATAATCCATACCAGGTTTCGTAGAGATATCTTATTAAATTAAAATATTTCCGTACAAGGTCTTGATTTTGATCTATCACTATGTTTGATAGCTATATCCTATAGTGGTCCAATATTGGCAATTTCGAGAAATGAGCAGCGTCTTGGGGAGCAAAAGAAGAATGCAAAATTTGAGCACGATATCTCAAAAATGAAGCGACTAGTTTACGACAAACAGACATAACTAAATCGACTTTGCTCGTCACGCTAATCATTTACGAATATACTTTATAGCATCTCCGACGTTTCCTACAAATTTCATAGCAAACTTAATATACTTTGTTCAGGGTATCAGAATTCTCCAAAGGAACAAATACATATATGCATATATTTTTAACGCCCAAACGTGTAAAAAGTCATAATTTTTTTTTGGGTGGAAAAGGCGATTGCAACGGCATCAAGGAACGGCTCAACGTGCAACAACATTTTAAAAGGTTTTATAGAAAAACACCAAAAGTAAATTGAATGAAAAAATTCGCTGCTGATAATTTATACCAATAATAATGTCATGATTGACAAAGGAATAAGCAAATGAAAAAGCAAAAATGCTGACAAAAAAATGCAAATGCGTGCTTATGCCATTAGTGCCCTGAATCGGCGTGGCTGTCTGTCAGCATATGCAGACCGCGTTTTGTATGGTCCAAATAAGTCGACATTTATTCGCGCTTTTATTCTATGATTCGCCTTCTGCCCAGTTTTCCATATTTTCCAGTTTTTGTAGTGCACAGGTAAGTTAAAAATATTTTTATTAAAGAAAAAATACAACAAAAATGCAATTTTACTTATGCCTTTATTTACTTGCATAGCCTTAACAGGTTACAAAGGTTAAAGGCGATGCCCAAAACTGTTTGCCAATGTTGCTCTAAATGCTTGCATTACATGCAAATGTATATATAATACACCCACACACACACATATCCATGTTCATATTAGTATTTAGCGTTTACCATGCATTGTGCACTCGAAGTGCATGAAATATGAGTCGTTTATATACACTAACATGCCACTCGCTTGAACTTAAGAATTTATCTTATGGAGTAATATGGATATTACAATAAATAATTGTTCATGAGAGTAAGCAAATTTTGGCAGCAAGCAAATGGATTACACGTTTTGTTGGCGGTATGACTCAAAGGCAGTTGAACCGTGTAACAGAAATTGTTAGAAAATAAAATAAAATTATGTTGAGAGTAATGAAAATAAGAGCAAAAGAAAGCCAACGGAACAAAAGGTACTTAGTAACAAAGAAAACTACGTTTGGACACAAAAGGAAAGTGAAGAAAAAATGTATGATTATAAAAATATAACAGTCCTAGCTCGTGTACACTACTCGACTCGTGTACACTAGACTGTGGAGAGTCGATTCTGCGCAGTTCGCCGCAACTCAGACTGAAGTATGGAACGCCTTGGCGCATTTTACGTCGAGATGAAAGCGTACACTTTGTGCAAGAACTGAAGCCGCTCGACCTTCCCAAGCGTCATCGCTTTGCTCTATGGCTCTTGAAAAGTTCCAAGAAGATCAGACGTTTTCGAGCCAAATTTTGTTCAGCGATGAGGCCCATTTCTGGCTCAATGGGTTTGTAAAAAAGCAAAATTGCCGCATTTGGAATGAAGAGAAACCTGAAGAGATTCAAAAGCTGCCATTTGATCCAGAAAAACCTACGATTTGGTGTGGTTTGTGTGCCGGTGGAATCAACGATTCAGGCCTTGGAGTCGAAATGCTCGAACGAGTCGTCGAAAATTGAACTCAACGGATGGACCGTCTGAGACATAGCCGCTGCCAATATTTTGAGAGATAATCTTCAAAGTAAATGCCAAAAATTGTTCTTTCGAATGATAATAAACATTCCCCATTAAATTTCAAGATTGATTTTTCTTTAAAATTTGAAATCGATCATGTTTGCTTTCGAAAGCCGTAAAAGGCGACGCAGAATTGTGCAACGAAGAATTCGTTGTGAATTCATCGAAAACTCTACGAAAACATGTTATAATAATAATGTTGCGAATAAAAAATGACAAAGATACAATAACCGGCTTACGTGTTAAGAATCATCTGATCAAATATGACCCGGATTGGTCGACCAACATTTTTTTCTTAGATTGGTACAATCTTTCTTATGTTCGTGCGAAGTTACATATATCTGCATATATCAATTAGTTGCGTTTGGCAGCTGCCTATTTGAACAACGAGCTTGCATCATTTTTGTGTTTCCAAAGAAATCAAGGCTACAGAATTATTGAAAATGTTGCAGAAGTGATTTGGAGAGCCTACTTTATGACGAACACAAGTATTTGAGTAACACAAAGCAATCAGGGAAGGCCTTGAATCATCCAAAACTTGCCTCATGTGAGTCTTCCACCAGCCTCTTTTAATAAGACAACAATGAAAAAGTTTGAAAATCATCATGTTGGCAATAGAAAGAAAACATAGGATCTCAAGATCTCGTACGGACACAACAAATTTTGGGTAATGTCTTGGGTATGATGTGTGTGAATTCTAGACTTACACCGAAAGACCTTAATATTTTGCAAAAAAGAGATGTCGTGATGCTACATTTATCAAACGCATTATTACTGGTAACGAATGAGTCCATATCGGGCTCCCAGCGCCTTACTATCTACATACCTATGAAATCATTTTTAAGTGACCGTAAATTTTAGATCCAAGAAAAAGGTTCATTTTCTGAGTTGTATTCGATTGTTGCTAGAGTTCCGCAAAGGAACGTCTTGGGTACCTTGTTATATACAATATTTACAGCTAACCTGCCTATTATCAATGATTTAAAAGTAGCAACTTATGCTAATGATACGGCATTCATTACCACAAATTTACAATAATTTACAACAACAACTTAATATTGTCGAAAAATGGTTAAAGAATTGGAAGATAGAAGTAAATACACAGAAGACTGTTCAAATAACGCTTGCATTAAAAACCAAAAAATGTCCTTCTGTATCATTAAATGGACCTACAATACCAGAAAGTGAAACTGTCAAATACCTATGTAAGTCTATATTTGGACAGAAGACTCACTTGGAAGACACACATAAACAAAGAAATTGAAGGCAGCTCAAATTTAAAACAAAAAAAAATGTGCTGCCATTTTAGGCTCACAATCACTACTAAGTCTTGAAAATAAAGTTTCACAAGTCAATCCTTAAACCAGTATGGACGTAGTATGCAATGCAGTTATGGGGTATGGCGAGTGCATCCAATATTGAAATCCTCCAAAGATATCAATCTAAGACTTTAAGAAGCATTGTAAGTGCTCCATAGTATAAAAGCAACTTCGAAATCAACAAAGACTTAAATCCACCTCTTGTTAAAGACGAAATCAACAAAGCCGGTCGAGGATACTTAGATAGATTTTCCAATCATGAAAACTTACTGGGTACAAATCTACTGGACAACATTATGGTTGTCAGACGTTTAAAAAGAACTCACACATGACATCAAATAAAATATACAGTAAAAAAAAAATATCAACCCAAAATCTCACATTGACAATTTTTCGGGTGGGACGCCCTCCTTTCACTACAATTTGGGTCTAATAAAAAATAAACTAGTTAATTTATGTTCGAGACACCAATATTTATTCAAGCAACTGCAATAAGAAATAAAATCGATGATTTATATGAGTTCGTGTTGCAAGATTGACACATAACACCTGCTCCATCTAAGCCAGTTGTATTGCTTGCAACTTCACGCGAGGAAAGGTCAAGGGAAATTATTTTTACAACCTTTACGACACACAACGCCCAAAACAGTAACGGAATAGTAGCAAACAAAGGGAACGCTAGCAAACGCAGAAGAAACGAATTTGCTACATTGTGGCAAGATCATTAAAACAAGTGAAAATTTCAGCGCCAACAAGAGCACAGCTGCCACAATTAAGATAAAACAGTGAGCTAATGGCTTTCAGTGTGTGAAAAGCCGACAACATGTATTTTTTAAGTACCTCAGTACAATTTTATTACTTTTTCTTAAATTTTTAAATAGCGATGCTATGTCGAGCTTGGCATACAATAGTTGCATAAATTAATTTCATTTCTTTTCATTTCACTTTCAACACAACACAATGCAACAAAGCTCCGCGCTAAGCATAAGATCCCAAGCTCTAGTAGCTAAGCTGGATATTTTTTTAGCCCTGCCAGCACCTACTTGCTAGTTTATGGTGTTATTGTGGGAAAAAAAGGTTGCTTTTTTTTGGTGCGAGGGTGTACAGTGGCAATAACTGTCAGCAGCTGTCTGCCACAACTCTTAACTGTGGTGCTGTGGCGCCTCACCGCCAATCATTTCCATGCTTTCTTTCTGCGAGCGTAGCATTCATATTTTCCTTCAGCATAGATCCATTCATTAGCCGCCCATCAATCATGTGATTATATACTCATGCACACTTTTTATTAAGAGCGAATTCTCTTGTAAACTATTTTTCGCCCACTCATTTCATATTCAATGGCAATTATTGTTGAAGAAAAACTATTTCGGTTTCAAACACAAAAACCGCAGATCACAGGCGCATGCAACCTCTACAACACTCGTGACAATCATAGACAGCAAAATGCACTCTGGTGCTTGAGAAAGTGCGCCATAAAGCCATCATGGGTTGACAATGAAGCGAAGGCAGTGCCAGGCGAGAGATGCACAAAGTTCACACGAAGTACACCGCACATATTTGCATAGAAGTGCATGTAGTTATTACTTGGATGCTTTTGCTTTGCATTTTCTTCGAATTGCTCTCGATTTTTATGGCGACAACGCAGCCCACAAATGACATATGAGAGCAGTGAAAACCGCGAAATCAACTGGGCGTTCGTTTCAGCGAAAAAGAAGGTCACACAACAGTGAAATTATCTACTCGCATGCAAACTCACTCACACACACGCATACAGCATATGTTTGTGGTAGAAATGCATACAAAATTGCTAATAAATATGTATATATGTATATGGGTGTGTATGGGAATCTCATTATTGTTCAAGCAATGCATAATATTTGCACACATTTCTCAGGTATGCAAATATAAAATAAGAAAATAAATTCATTTTATTTACAACTTGGAAATGGGGATGACAGAAACTCATCCTAATGTCGCCTTTTTGAAAATAATGTGTATGAGGGAGGTGTAGCAATACTAGAAGCACACGAAAAAGGGTTAGTAATTCAGAACAGACTCTAAGATTTCTGCCAACTAGCAACAGGCAAGTTCAAAGCCGACAAATCACTCGGTCCGGACGGGATCCCAGCAGAAATCCTGAAAATAATCGCTGCACAGCGACTAGCAGTACTATTGAATATGCACAACGCCTATCTCGAAGCCGGAATATTCATTATCAGTAAGAGAAGAGGAGATTACAACTTGCCATCAGCATACTGTCCACTATACATGATTGACACAGCGGGAAAGCCCCATGAAAGGCTCCTTAAACCCAGACTCGAAGCGGTTATCAACGAAGCTGAAGGCTTTCCCCCTAGACAACTCGTCTTTAGATCTGGCAGATCAATTCTAGAAGCTATAAAAAGCGTCATTGAAAGTGTAAAAGCCGCACAGCGTAGATGGTATAAGTACAAAAGTGTTGCTGGCGACTTTGGATGTCCGAAACGTTTTCAATAGCGACTATCTCAGAGCTGTGATGCGAACCAAAGAGGAATCACTACAGATAGCGGTCACGTCAGAAGCAGCACAAGGACTATTCTAGGCCCAGACCTGTGGAACATCAAATACCACTCTAAAACTCGAAATGTCGAACGAATCGTACTCAATTGGCTACGCGGACGACATTACAGTAGTAATAACAGACACAGAAGAAGCGCGATGAAAGCTTATTAGGTAAGACTGAAGCCGGGACTACGCATATGAGTACAAATCTAGCACGCCGCAGAAAAGGCAGCGAAAATCAGCCTATGAAAAGGATCTAGCCTAAGAAAAGGAAAAAGCTGTGGGAGCTTACACAACGCAGCTGTTATCCGGTCACGGATACTTCAAAAAGTACCTCCACAGAATGGGAAAAGTCGAAGAGCCGTCATGCCTACACAACGATGCGGCATAAGACGACGCTGAACACACATTCTTTGAATCTATGCGATGACAACAAGAACGCAACGCCGTAGAAGACCTGGTTAGCCCAATAAACGCGGACAATTTAATCAACGTCATCATATATGAACATCATATTCTCTGACTACCATTTTCTTCGGTCGAAGCAGAACGGCCTCACTCTCAATAATAGAAAAACTTTGAACAGCGAATATTATATAGCATTAGTAGAACGTTTACAAAATAAATTGGCGGGAAAACAGACCCATTTTAAGAGGTAAATGTTGTTTCAACAAGACAACGACCAATATCACAAATCAATAAAATGAACCTATCAAACGCCCATTACCTGTACTCTAAACCAAGAACGAATGCTAACCTTAAATAAATTTGGCGACTTGCATGGTAATCTCCACGACTGAGACCTATTTTGAAGACAAATTGTACCACTATTGAATAGTTGGAATTTCCCTATAATCGCTGCAATGGCAACTATCTTCAGCCAAAATATATATTTTCGATAAAACATTGTTTTTCTTCAAAACGATATAAACTTTTTAGTCTAAGTCGTTTTGAAAATAGAATTTGCCTGTTCCAAAAATCGAATAATTGTTATGTGATATCGAAAGTGCAAAGCCTTGTTCTGAAAACCGAGATCACATACTAATATTAAATTTGAAAATAAAAAGCTCATAACGTATGGTTTCGGAAATGTTCGAGCAACCCCTCTAGGATGACCATCGTACCGCTCACGAGACGTTGATATCTGCCCGGCCTCAGGAACCTTACACTTACCATTATGTTCAAATATCTTGGTATCACGCTGGATTCCACACTGCGATGGAAGCAGCATGTCGACCTGACCTTGGTCAAGGCCACTAAAGCACCAATGGTTTGCAATCGGCCGGCTGGAAAATTCTAGAGCTGGAAGCCAAGGATCGTTAGGTGATGGTACACCATGATCTTGCGACCGATAATCACGTATGGGGTGGTGGCCCCAAAAAGTTCAAGGTTACCGTTGGCAGCAAAGCCAAATGGAATGATTCCACTCTCGAACTACTGCTTACGGATAGTACGATCAAGTGGTACACTAACGGCTCGCAAATGTCGGAAGGAATCGGTGCAGGAGACGCAGGACACCAAGCTCTCAATGGGAAGCAAGTTTCAAACAATCAACCTCCCTAGGGATAAACTCAGACTACTGGTCACATTTTACAAGGGCCACTACAAGCTGAAGAAGCATTTACACAACATGGGCCTAGCTTCTTGCGTAAATTGCCGGTTCTGCGACAGGAAGCCTGAAACACCAGAACACCTGCTAATTGAGTGCACAACAGTCTGCAGACACAGGCTTAAGGCTCTTGGATCCATGTTTCTAAATAGGGATCCCATCGCCTCAATAACACCTAGCACTGAAAGAGGGCACAATAGACCTTATGTTGCGGTGCAATCCTCATTTATTTATCAATCTATCTAGCACAGTGGCTGGAATTGTTGTTAGCCGCCTCAACCAATTTTTGGCAGCCTAAGGCACTACAATTACAACAAACCGACCGCTTGCAGAACATCTTAATTAAAAACGATATCACATCAATATCATACGGTTCTTTGAACATGCCTGTATACTCAGAAGTCATGGAGTCCCAAAGTGTGTCAATTTTTAAAATCAAAATTAATAAAAATTCTAACAAAATAATGAAAAATAAAATTAGAAACTTACCAACACATTTGATTTAGGATGTCAATTCACTCAAACCTTTTACTGAGCCTTATTTTTAAGCCTTTTTTTCTTCCTTTTATGTATTATTTTCTTTCTTTTTACACACAAGCACAAACTATTTCGACAGACCGCATTGCCAGTGGCAACGGGCAGTGCATACATAACTGCAATTTTAGCCATACACAACAACACACTATTTTTTTCTTTTCCTTACACGACAAAACCGATTTTTACACAATTTTGAAGGCTAGAAAGAGAAGAAAAAATAAAAAAAATTATAAATAATAAATCCAAAAGTAAAAATTTTGAAAAGAAAGATAATTTAATAAATAATAATTTAGGAAATAATAATTATATAAATAATAATATAGGAAATAATAAATCATAATATTATAAAATAAAAAGTAGTTAAATTTTGTATAAAGATAGTATATAATATAAAAAAAATTTTGAAATCTTCAACATTTTTTTTTTATATTTTGAATCATATTATCTTCATCCTTATATAAAAAATATTTATGTTATAAAAAAAATATTTTTTTTTAATAATTCCAAATTTCCAAAAAAAAAATCATTTAAAACCATATTCAGCACTATCTTTTTGCTTAGCAGTTTTCCCAATTGATTTTATAAAAAAAAAAATTTTGCCTCTGAAAGCCCCACCTCCCCCTGCAAAGTAAAAATAATATTCATATCACGCAAATAAAACACAAAAATGCCATACATTTTTCTTTTAAATATTTTTATGTATTTTTTCCATATTTTTACTTCATTTATTTTCATTCATTCATTTATTATATGTAATACTTTTATTTTTTTTCATTTGCATATTTTCATAATTTTAATTATTTTTGTTTTTTTTTTCTTCATTTATTTAGCATATTTACTCTATTACTCCAAACACATTTTGGTATTTCAAGTAATGTATGTTGTTGTTGCTATGTGTGTGTGTGTTATTTTTTTGCCTTTAAATTTACTTCGTACGCCAAGCTCTCCTACCGCAAAACGCCGCTCTCAGCCGCTCATCCAACATACATGTACATGTGTACTCACATTGCTAGCAGAAAATTTTCAATATTATTTTTTTTTTCGTTTTTTTGCTTTTTCAATTTAAATTTACTTTTTTAATTATTAACTTTTCTATGCATAATTTGAAATACACTGTTGTTCTTGTCCAGATCGTTACAACTGCGAAAATCACTTAATTTTTTTTAAATATATTTAATATAGATTACTTTAGTTCTTAATAAATTGTACGTATGCATGTGTGTGTGTGTTGTGAGTGTACAAGTGTTTATGTGTGTGTGTACAGGTGTGAGTGTGTGTGTATGATTTTTAGTATATTTTTTGTTAATTCATTACTGCAGTATTGTTGCTGTGTTTGGTGGCATTTGTTTTTGTTGTTTCTTATTTTTATGGTAAGCCATTTCTCTTGCTGGCACTGCTGAGCTGCCATTTTTGCTACAATTCAGTTAAACTTTTTTTAATCCTTTACTATTGTAGTTACTACTATTTTTTGTTGGTTTGCCTGTAAGTAAGTCTATGTTTCGTCTTTTTTGATATATTTAACAATCAAGAAGTCTTCCATAACTAGAATTTTTATTTTTTGCATTTTAATTTCATAATTCTGTTTTTATTTTTTATTATTTTATTGCACTAGTGTTTTTCCTTTTTTATGCAATAATTTACTGCGCTAACACTGTTGTTGCTGTTGTTGTTACAATATTAAACTTTAATTTTAATTCATTTCTTGTTTTTGTTTTGTTAATCTGAGAGAGGAAGAGAAAAGTTCGATATATACTATGTATGTATGTATGTTAGCATGTAACTTTTTGCTGTTGCCTACGGTTTTTGTTGTTGCATTCTCCGTTTCGTTTTAGTTTTTTATGAGCGTGTGTATGTATGTTTTTTCTGTTTTATATTTTTTATTCATATTTTTGCTGCAAACTCGGATTTCTTGTCAACACATTTTTTATATATTTTCGTTTTATTTATTTGTTTTTGTTTTGTTTGTTTGCAGAGTTATTAGCCGCCTATTAGAAAACATCTACAAATTGTTAAAATTAATTTATTTTTCTGTTGTTATTCTTTTTCACATTTATTTTCATTGTAAGTATGCGTAAATTACTTGCAGTTTGGCTTTTTCTTGATTGAGTGTGGTTGAATGGATTCGCAAAATTCTTTTCATTTAATATTTAATTTAAAAATTACACAAGTGTCTATTTTTATTTTTGTTTTTGTTTTTTTTTGTAAGTTATTTTACTTAGTTTTACACTTCATTGTTCTATGTTGATTTATTTTTGCTTTTGCTTTGTTAATTTGCTGGATTTGCTTTGGAAGTTCTTTCTTATTCAAATATGTATATTACAAAATACTTAAAGTTTTAGTTTTCACTTCTTTTTTGTTGTTATTATTTATTATTGATGAATGAAATCTTCAAAAGTTTTTATTTAGTTTTATGTGTTATGTGATTTTTATTTTTTGTTTATCGTTTTATGTGTCTGTCTGTTGATGTGCTAGTGTTTCTCATCACGTATTAATTACATATGAACAATTTACAGTATGGCCTTAAGAAAAAATAATTTATTCGTTGTAATTACTTTTGGTATACTATCATATGCGAAAGTTTTCGTTTTCCAAATTTTTGAAAAGTGGACGATGTTGATGTTAATGGTGATGTGAAATACTAAAATTGAAAATTACAAAAAAGGTGGAAAAACAGAAAAAAATAAAAATAAAAATAAATACAAAAAATAAAATAAAGAAATAAAAAACAATATAATAAAAATAAAAATAAAAAAATAATAAAATATAAAAAAAAATAAAAAAATTAAAATAAAAAATATAAAATATAAAACAAAATAAAAATAAAAATTAAAAATAATATACAAAAAAATATTTAAAAAATATAAAAAATTAAAAAAAGGTTAATAAATTAAAAAAAGTCTATAAAAAATTTGAAAAAGTAAAACAAAATCTAAAAAAATAAAAAAATCTAAAAAAAAATAAAAAATCTAAAAAAATCTAAAAAAAAATAAAAATAAAAAAATCTAAAAAATAAAAAGAAATTATAAAAAAATATTAAAAAAAAGTCTATATAAAAAATAAAGAAAAATACAAAATAACAAAAGCAAAAAAAAATGTTAACTTCGGCTCCAACGAAGCTTCACAGGTGTATTTACGTAAATAAACTGAAAAAATATGTTTAATATTTCTAAAAATTTTAAATAAGAACAGAAACAAAATTTTGAATAGAAGAGAACAGTATTCAAACATTTTTCTCCCTCTGCTAAAACAAGCATTTACTTCAGATTATTTTATTTTAATTTTTTTTTTTGTTGTTTTAATATTGGCAACCGTATAACTGGGCAACAGAAATAATATAAATGCATTGGGCAATGCAATTTATTCTGCTGCCGCTAGTTATTGCCTGTTTCTGTTTACATATGCTGGATTCTGTTTCTGTTTTGAATTCTGTTATGCTTCAAAATTCATCACATTCATATTAAATATAAAAAAATAAATAAATATATAAAAAAAATGTGTTTACAATCAAACAAAATAAATGTTGAAATAAAAATATAAATACCTGTACAAACAAAATCAACAAACAAATTATTTTCAAATTACACAAACTGAAAACAGAACAAAGCAATTTTTGTACAAAAAAATATAACAGGAGACCGCTGTGTGTTAAAATGGTTGATCAGAATTATTTAACATACTTTTAGGCATTGAATATTCAAATAAGACGCCAGTTTTGAACATAAATTTTAGTTTTTCGGCATCTCTGTAGCGGAAGCAAACAAACGAACGCACAAATAAGTGGAGTGAAATAGATTAAAAAAATGCAGCATTTTTTTGGCATTTTTTTATTTTACATAAAAAATAAAGGCTTTCATTTATTCAATTTTGTTGTTGCTGTTTTTATGTATGTTTGTAATTTTTATTACTGTTTTCTGGCGGTTAAATGTTTTATAATTTCGCAGTAGTTAAAATTTATTGTTTGCCTTTTTCTGTTTCTCCTCTGCGTAACATAATTTGCATTTTGCTCGTTTTGTTGCTAATTTTTTAAACGTTACTGTACTAAAATGTAGTTTCAAAATGACTTCCAACATTTCAGGCATGTATATACATATGTAAATATTTATATATATTTACTTTAATTTTTATTTTTTGTTTTCCAGTTTGCTTTGCTTCATTCATACATACACATTACATTCGCAGTTGCCTAAATTGTAAATTTATTGTAATTGTTATTAATTTTAATGTGTATATGTTATAGTTTTTTTAATTAATTAGCATAAGTCCTAAGAATGTTTATGTATTTGATGTGAATGTGTGTATATATATGTATATGTATATGAATGCATGTGTATGCGTAATGTTGTTTTTACAATTATTTGTAGGCGTGACTGTGTGTGTGCGCGTATGTTTGTAATTCGGAGTGTGAAGTTTGTTGCTGCAATGTTTTGTTGTTTTTGTTTTTTCATCGTCTCTATATATTTCCATATATTTTAAATTAAATTTACTTGTGTTCATTGTATATACGTAGGTTTATTTTAATTTAATCCGACATGCTATATTTTTTTCATTTAAATATTAATTAATAATAACTATTTTTTAAGTTATAAATTTCAATGTAATAATATTGTTATATTTAATGTTTAATATTTATAATTTTTATTGTAATTAAATTTATGTTATCCAATCCTTTCAATCTGCATCACCACATTCAACTCACTTGATTTAAGAATTAATTAATATAGTATAATAATAATAGTAAAATACTCAACAAATATTTGATTTCAGTTTTGCTTTCCACATTCATTTGTTATTATTTTGTTTTTATTATTTTTTCAATAACTTTATAGCTGTTGCGCGGAAATTTTTTAATATAAATTTTTTTTTTAATTTTTTTTTTTTGCAACACAAGCGCTTAACTATAACTATTTGTTTTTGTTGGTGTTTATTGTGTTGCTTTGTATGAGAAATGCAAATTTAGTAAGAAAGATATGAAAAAGCGGAAAATTTTAATCAAAAATCAATAGAACATGATATAAAAAATTTTACAAAAAAAAAAGAAATAATTTAAGCAATAATTATTAAATATAATAAAAATTAAAATGGGAAATTCAATAATTATTTAACTCAATCATCAAAAAATTCTTTTTTCAAATTAAAATTTTTTTTAAATTTATAATGCAATAATATAAATAATAGACTCCAAAAATTTTAATTTAAATTTAATGTAATTAAATTATGAAATAAATTTAGATTGAACGTAATTAAAAAATGATTTCTTAAATCTTTACATAAATATGAAAAATTATTTTAAAATTTATTAAAATAAAAAATAAAAATTCTAAAAAATTATAAAAAAATTATAAAAAAAAATTATAAAAAAAAAATATAAAAAAAATTATAAAAAAAATATAAAAAAAAATATAAAAAAAATTATTAAAAAAAAAAATAAAAAGTTATAAAAAAAATTATTAAAAAAAAAAAATTAAAAGTTATAAAAAAATTATTAAAAAAAAAAAATAAAAAATTATTAAAAAAAAAAATAAAAAGTTATTAAAAAAAAAAAATAAAATTGAAAATTATTAAAAAAAAAATAAAATTAAATTATTAAAAAAAAATAAAAATTAAAAAAATAAAAAATTATAAAAAAAAAAATAAAAATGAAATTATAAAACAAAAATTTGAAAGATCATAAAAGAAAAACAATTATGAAAATTAAAAAAGTAGAAAAATTAAAAATAATTATAAAAATAATATAAAAAAAAATATAAAATTTTAATAAAAAACAAAAATTGTAAAAAATATATTAATAAAAAATATAAAAAATAAATTAATAAAAATGATAAAATAAATATTAATGAAAACGAAAATTATAACTCACAAATCGGAAATATTTAAACGAAACCTTGCCAAGTTAACTCCTAAATATGCGCAATCTCAATAACAACAACAACGCAAATGACATCAACAAAAACCACCACCAACTTAACCATTTAAGGAAACGAACATATCAGTCAAAAGCAAATAAATAATTCAAAGCAACATGTTGTCAAGCTAAGAATTCGCTAATACAAATACATATACATATGTACATATATACATATACAAAGCGCCTTGTTAGTTCAGCTCTCCAAACGACAGGAGGCAAGAAGTACATGTTGGACGCATTTGCGCCACACGTAACACAATGCGAGCTAATACTATGCAACAACAACAAAGCACAGAAAATAAAAGAAGTCCTACACGAAACCGGTTTTTATTTTTACATTAAAAAGTATTTAAAAGAGAAATTGCGCATCGCCATTAACTGGTTTTGTTTTACACAATATTTGCCTTTTGGCGTCGAAAGAAAATCGCGAAATCGAAAAAGAAAATAATTGTATGGAAAGAACAACAACAAATAATACATGCAAACTAAAGACGTTAGCACTAGCACGCACTGCTTACCCGGCACGGCACGCGGTGTAGCGTTTTAGCAATGCTCAACCCTGAAATAACCTCAAATAACGAATATTGCCTCTGTCTTTTGTCACTCTGGACTCTACTCTTGTGCATAGATGTATACGGTTGCACGTACCTACAAAGGTAACTATGCGTTCGATTTGTGCTTTGGCGTCTTAACATGTTGTTGATGTTGCTGTTGTTGTAGTGGTTATTGTTCACAGTGTTGGTACGACGCTTGCATGTTTTTACTTTTTTTGTGGATTTTTTCGCTTTTAATTACACATACATATAAATTTATGTTATTATAGATTTTATTTTTATTTTATTTTTGTTTTTTGTTTCTTCTGCTATACGCTTTTTTATTACATACATACTTGCATACTTATATAGTTTTTAACGTCCTGTTTGTTTTGTGGTTGTTTTGCATTGTTTTATTCACTTGTTTATTGTAATAAACTATTTTTAGTGGTAATAATATTAATAATAATAACTAAAACTATAAATATTCTTGTTGTTTGTTTTACTTTAAATAATAGTTTAGGTTTAGGTTTTGTTTTTGATTTTTGTTTTCAAAATTTCCATCGTTTTTTATCAATATTTTGCTTTATTATAAATGTATTTTTCATTTTTTCACTTACGCATTCCTTTCATTTATTATGTGTTTCTTCCATAGCATAAACATTGTTTTTATTATTATTTTTGTGTATTTTATGCTGTTCTCTATTCATCAATAGTTAATTGTTAATAATTAATTAATAATAATAATAATATAATATAATAATAATAATAAAATGTGGCTTGCGGCCGACTCAGCTCACCCGCTGAGCACCGCGTATACCCAACCACACCCCCGCACTGGCTATATTAGCCATCATATTTATCATATCTAGAGCATTCGTTTTTCTTGCGCTTCGCAACGCTTTCACAAATTCTACATTTTAACTTATAATTAGTTGCATTTCTGTTCTCACTTCTGCGATATTTGCAGTTATCGCTTTATACTTTTATGTTTTTTCTTTTAGTTTTTTGTTTTTGTTTTTTTTTCCGCCGCTTTCTCACATTTTCTCTTTTCCTATATGTCTATATATATATATATATCTCATTACAATCATCTTATGCTTATGTAGATTTCTATATATTTATATATATATATATATGTATAATGTTTAATGTAGTATGTGTGAGTTAATGCTAATTAGAAATAATCCTAAGTTTGCGTGCGCGATTACGTGTTGTTTTTCCTAAATGTTCTTGTTGTTGTTAATATTATTTTGTTGCTGCTGCTGACGCGTTTTATTGTTTTTGTATTTTATGCTTATGTTTTTGTTTTTGTGTCTATTTTAATTTTTAATTCTGTTTTCTTCATCATTTCTCTCCCAACGTATTCGCACCGTTTCTCAACAATATACAATTTTTTTTTTTTGGAACTCATGCATTCCATAGCTTAACCTAGGCATTACCGCAAATGCTACTGATATCTTCTGCTATACGTTTGTTATACTTGAATTTCTATGATTTGATTCCAACGCTTCGCTTGCTTCATGCACTTTTTTTTTAATTTATTATCGAATTTTAGTGCACATTATTTAGTCTGGCATCTATTGCGTGCTCACAGCGACGTAGTGTGTCGTAATCGCGTTTATGTAACATAACTAAGAACAAAATGAAATCATTTTTTAAACTTTTCGAAATTCGAAAATTGTCAAATTTGTAATGAAAATAGCTAATTTTTCGTGGAAAACAAAACCGACGTCTATTGTTACATACAAATTAATACCGATTCGCGTGCGTACAACACACCACCGCAACACCGCGCGAAAGCTCAACTCTTTAATCATTTAGTTAATATTACTGTACAATGTTTTGCAACTTATTTGTAAGAAAAAAAAAAGGAAACTTAATAAGCTATTTTAAAACAAAAATGCAAACCGTTTGGCATTTCAAAGGCATTTCAAGGCTTTTTTATAACGATTTCTATATATAAAATAGCACAACAAAATGAAAATTTAACGCAAGTAAACATGCATTTTTCCCGATAGCATTCAAAAACGACTGTTTGGCGAATGTGTTTTTAATAAAAACTATTTATCGATCGTGTTTTTTTTATTTTTGCTCTAACCGTCTTCAAGCCAACGTCACATATATTTTTCATACGCCGACTGCTGCAAAAGTGCATATTTTTTGAAAATTTCTTACACAATAAACAAATTTAGCAACGCTAAATGCAGTAAGCGCACAGTTTGAAGTGAAAAAAAATATATATATTAAAAATTCTCATGCATTCAGCAATTTGAAACTCTCAACTATCCATTTACCGTTTTTAGCGGCGCAAACACAAGCGTATGTCAAGCGTGCCGTACTGCTGGTCTAACATTTGCTGCACTATCATTTGCATTTGATAAAATTCAAGTATATTATCACATTTTCTTGGTTTTTTTTATAATAATTTTGATACTTATGCTTTCACGAAAGTCACCGAGCCAAGCATTTGAATATATATTTACTAATGATCACTTACAGCCAGCAACACTTATCGCGCACAACTCTTGCCGCCATCGAGCATCATGATTTTTTCTTGGTTTTTGTTGTTTGCTTGTTATTTTTTACAAGTCTTGTTTGCGGCAGTGTTGATGCTGATGGTGATGTCTGTTGGGCGACGTTGTTGCTTTCAGTTGACGATTAATTGCGCTAATGCTGCTGTTACAGCGACCGCTGCTATGCTGTGCCATAGTTCGTTCTCTGCCAGCTGCGACGCATTGTCGTCGTCGCTTGATATGCCGTTGTGGCTGTGTGACGATGTTGTTGGTGGTGATGGTGTTGCTATTGTTATAATGCTCTGGACCAATTGTTGTTGTTGTGTTATTTGCTGCATTTTTTCTATGCGTGTAGACGCAAATTTGCGTATTCTCCAAGACTGTTGGCTCCATGGACCCGATCGGCTCGCCAGACGTTAACATTTTTATGCTATTATTACTTTGATTGCAATTGCTATTGTTGTATGTAGTGTTGTGATGGTGATGATTTTGGCTGTTATTGTAGTTGTTGTTGTTGGTATTGTTCTTATTGCTGCTGTTGTTGCAATTAAAATGATATTTACGACTTTTGCTGCTACAATAAATGTTGCTGTTGTTGTGGATACTACTGCTATTGTTGTTGTTGTTGCTGCTGTTGTTATTATTATTATTGTTTTTGTTGTTATTATTATTACTCGCGATCAGCATCAGCAATTAGGAATTTGAGTTGCGTTTGGTCTGCAGCTAGGATGAGCTCGACTGATTCAAATTACCGAACATACCCGCCGAAAAGGATGTTTGCCCAGCAGAATTCGCTTGTGAAGTGGTCGACTGCTGCTGCTGCTGTTGTTGTTGCTGTTGCTGCTGTTGTTGTTGCTGCTGCTGCTGTTGCGTTAACTGCGATTGACCACGCCCATGCTTGGGAATTGGCGGCTGTATGTATTCATGTCGCGCCAATGCAAACACATCCATGCGATCCTCTTTGCGATAGGCCAAGCAACCGCGTATGAAACTCTATGGAAAGAAAACAAACAACAATAAATCACAATTTTATAATATGTTTAATATCTCGATGTGCGCTTGTTAACGCCAACTTACCTTTGCTTCATTGGAGACAGTTGGTTTATTAGAGAATTGTACCTCTGTGGCTTTGAGAATTGTGTTCTCCTCAAGGATGGTGGCCTGCGACTGATTGTGTCCAAACGGTTTTTTGCCATAGAGGCATTGGTAGAAAATAACGCCAACACTCCAAACATCGACTTTCGATGAGATTTTTGGGGGATTCTTACCAACAACAAAACATTCGGGCGGTAAATACCTGCGTAAGGAGCCAACATTTTTGAACAATTAGTATGGAGTTACTAGTTTTTTTTAATTTGTGGAGTTAGAGGTAGTCAGAATTTTGAATATATTATTTTTTTAATTTTCTTAAATTTTAATATCTTAGAATTAATCGCTCGAAAACTACTCGGAAGATTTCAATGAAATTAAAATTTTTTTTAAATGAAAAACCAGTACTTAAAAGGCATTTTTTCGATCTTTTTTTTAATTTGCTTTTTTTAATTTCGATTTTTTTAATCTCAATTTTCGATCTTCCTTTAATTTATATTTTTTATTTCGATTATTTTTAATTTCGATATTTTATTTATTAGATTTTCTTGTAATAAACCATTTTTTCGATTGATTTTAGATGAATATCCAACGGCAGAACCTGACTAAACTCAAACAGCTGTTTATTTTTATTATTGTATTTTATTATCTGTCAAGTAAAATCGAAGCGTTGCCATGTTTTGTTTACTGGCAAAAAAAAAAATTATTGGAAATTGTAATTTTTTCTTGCCTCTGACTACACCTAACCCCTTAGTAGATTTTTCGTTAAATTTTGCAATAAATTGTTAATTTATAACTTATATACGTAATAGAACATGTCACCTTAAAGCATCAATATTTAATAAAAGTGTGCACAGTTGATAAGCGAAAATTTAGTTTACTTCTCCCTGCCGAAATTGTCTATAACTATGTTGAATCACTTCACAAACTAATCTGTGTGTGTGTGTGTCTGTTGCCCCACACATACTCACCAATAGGTTCCCGCGCCTTGGGATGTCAAATCCATGCCATGGTCTGGATTGTAATTTTCATCATCCATCACTTTAGACAAACCAAAATCGGTGATCTTAATCTCACCGCACACATTGCCCTCAGTCAATAGAATGTTGCCTGGTTTCAGGTCATAATGTATAACTGGTGGTTTAATCTCATTCAAGTATTTCAAAGCCGAAACAACCTAAAATATAAAAAATGTTTAAATTAGCAGAAGAAACTTGTAAAGGTAATCTTCGCATAAACATACCTGCATAATAATCGAACGCGCCTCACGTTCGGGTATAGTTTTATGTTGTTTTAGATAGAAATCTAAATCATGACCATCACAATATTCGAGCACTGTACAAAACGAATTGGCGTCAATCTCGAACACATCGTACAGTTTGACCACACGTGGATGGTCCAAAGCCTTGTGTATATTATATTCTCGCAAGGCGTGTCTAACAAACGACAAAAAATATTTAATAAATAGGTGATTATTTTTATTTTTGTATTCACACTTACTTGATATAGTTGGCCTTTTTATCTTCCTTCCAATCCTTGTTTAGTTGATGCACTTTACACGCTACATATCGTTGCTCTTTCAAATCAAATGCTTTGTGCACTTCGGAGAAGCCGCCTTTGCCAAGCAGCATAAGCAGCAAATACCGATTATTTAGCACTGGATGGTTGTTGAAGCGCGACTAAAAAAAGAAAATATGAAATTTTAAATGAGGATATATGCCAAAAGTTACTAAAACAACAAAAAAAAACAGAAAGAAAACTTTAACTTCGAGAAGTATCTTCACAAGTAAGTTTGTGATCGATCAGTTTATATGACAGCTACAAGTTATAGTGATCCGAACTGGACAAATTGTTCGGGGGATTTACCAAGTCTAAGGGACGTATACCCGGACAGACAGACCGATAGCCGGACATGGCTGAATCGACTTAGATCGTCACGCTCATGATTGATATTTATAATTTAAGGTCTCCGACGTTTCCTTCTGGGTGATAATGATGAAAGATAATATAGAACTTCTCGCTTACCTGATCTTCATTCAATATCCGCTTCAATTCGCGTATATGTAGATTACGCTCACGCTCTAACTTCTCCATCTCGAGCTGTAAATCGGCATCTTCTTTCTTGAGCGCATTTTGCCGCAGCTTCAATATCTCATCGTACTCGTAGTATTCTTGCGCTGTGTATGCCCCTGAGACGGGATCGGGTTTAAGGAACGTTGCATCGCCGCCACCGCTGTTGTCACCACGGCCGGTACCACTGCTGCCGCCACCACCCCTATCCGAGAGACGATCGCCGACACCACTGCTACCGCCCACACCGCTGCCGCCACCATTGTGCAGCAATTGCGTTTGGCCAGCCTGTGTGGAATTGGAACGTGAGAGACCGCGACCACTGCCGCCACCAGCACCACCACCTCCAGCAGTCGAGCCGATACCACTGTCACCACCGCCCGTCAAACGATCACAACCAGCAATGTTAGTCGAATCATTGGAGTTCGAATTCTGTTGCTGGCTATTGTTACTATTGGCGTTACGTTTTCGTCCCGATTCCGCAGGCCGCTTTTTCATCAGCTGCTTCTTTTGACGGTCGATTTCTTCGCGCTCGGCTGATATCTCCTCCTGCCGTCGGGTGAGCTCATGAAAAGCATAGCCATCTGTCCAATTTTCCTGGAATGTGGCACCAACGCGCTGCGTCACAAATTGACCAAGACGCAGTCGATTTTGCATGCACTTTTGTCGCGCCTCCTTCTTTTCAATGCTGCTCTTCTCTTTAAGCAATTTCTTTACCACGTCAATGCACTTGGCTATCTGCGACTTGTGCTGGTCGATCAGCTTCTGATGAGCAATTATCTGGCATTTCTGCTCATCGGACAGTCTTGTCATCTCGTCGAGCTTCGACTTGCTCGATTCGATCTCTGAGTCACGCTCCTTGATCTCCAAAAAGGAGAGTTCTGTTTGCGTGCCCTTTGTAATGGTGCTAGCCGGTACCGGTTGCAATGGCGGTTGCATGCCACCCATTGCGCCCGGCATAATGCCGGCATGCTGCAGTGAATTTAGCTGCACAGCGGCTAGCTGCTGCGAGGTTACGCCACTTGTTAGCGTTTGTTGCGCCGACGTGGCTACCGATGTTGCGGGAATATGTTGTTGCGGCGCCGGACCCATAGGAGGTGGAGGTGGTCCACCGACAACACCAGCACCTAAGCCTCCCATGTTGTTGGCCAACACACCGACTATTGCCGACTGAGGAGGAACCATTGCATTGGAAGTTTGCGGTTGTGCCACACGCTGTTGTTTTGCAGCGTTATTCACCGCCACAGAACTATGATAATGGAATTCGGGTGGTGCTTGGGATGTGGGTGTTTGTACACCGGCTGGATTCAGCTGTTGAGGACTAGGGGGATACATGCCATATGCGCCTGTACTAGTGCCACCGCCAGCATTGCCAGTGTTCTGTACTTGCTGTTGCGGCGTTTGTTGCTGTTGGCCACCACCTGCCGATGGACTCTTCGAACCGCCCGTGTGTTGACGCATAGGACTATTTGTGGCACCACTACTCGGTACACTGTGCTTATTGAAGTATTCATTAATTTTCTTGCTATCCATGCCATGTTGCAATAGTCTTGCATTCTTTCCTCCTGCCAAGTTGCAGCGATCTGCTGATGTACCTATATTCAATGATAAATTTGTTTTGCTTAGTGTCTGTCCAGTTCCGATCATATTAGAAGATTTTGATGCCTTGTGGGCGCCAACAATTGTTGCATTTCCAGCATTATTACCTCCATTTCCACCACTGCCAGTACCACTACCAGCGCCACCGCCACCACTATCTTCGGTATGAGGAAATTTCCTTTTACGTTTTCGCTCTGTTGGTGTACGTGACGGTTTTTCTAGACGACCAACCATATTATTGTGCTGCACTTGTTGCTGCTGTTGCTGTTGATTGCTGCTAACGCCTGCGCCACCTCCCATCATACCAGCGACGTCTTGGCCTATACCACTGTTACTCATCATAGCCCCTGGGGCTCCGTTATTGGACAATATACCTATTTGATTGGGAATGCCTGCAGAACCTAACATATCGGCAACATCTTTTTCACTATGTGATGAACCTGTGCTCATATTAGAATCCGGATTACTGCTATGACCGCCGCTATGCGTATGTTGCAGCGCAGCTGGCTGCTGCTGTAGCGGAGGCGCAAGTGTACTATGTGTCTGAGGCAACAACTGTTGCTGATGAGGCAACTGTTGGTTGTGTGGTGGATGTTGTTGAGGAATTTGTGACTGTTGTTGATGAAGATGATGATGATTAGGCAACGAATGCAACGGTTGCGCTTGTTGCTGCGATTGTGTTTGTTGTTGCTGTTGCTGCTGTGCCGTATGATGCGTTATATGTTGCTGTTGTAACTGTTGTAATTGCTGTTGTGTTGGCGTAATTTGTTGCTGTTGAGTTAAAATTTGTTGTTGCTGCTGCTGTTGTTGCGGATTATGATGGGCTGCAGTAAAATGGTGCTGCTGTTGTGTCTGATGATGATGGCTTATCGACGAAGTTGTCTGTGGTGCCATCTGCAATTGAGCGCCGGCGGACATCTGCAATATACAAAAACGAAGATACGAATTAATATATTTTATATTTAACCAAAAAATTGCCACATCTTACGCAATCTAAAAATGAATATATGAATGTTATTAACTTTACACTACAACTAGGTATTTAATGCTATATATATAATAAACATACATATACTATATTTCCGGAGTATTTACTAAACACTCACAATTTGCATACAATGCTGAAGTCATACCCATTATTGGTGACACCATCATAGAATCCCGGTATATATAATTGCATATTTAATATTAAATGTCACAGCTAAAGTTGGTTTTTGTAACTCTAGTTACTTGTTTCAGTTTTTGCTTTTCAAATAAATAAATGTTTATCTTAAGGCGTATGTTAATATCCCAACCAAGACGAAACCTATGAATATCGATATGAACATTATAATTATCGATTATCACTGACCGACCGATAAAACAGCAGCTGGTAGAGTATGGAATACAACAACACTTTAGGCTCAGATATAAATATATAAAAAAATATATACATATATGAATACATATATTCATGTTCCGACGTTCACGCAATAACGAGTCGTACGAAAAATCACAAACTAACGATTTAACGAACAACAAACGATTGAACGAATTTATAACCAACGAATAAATTCTTAATCAACGAACGAACGTGCGAGTAAACGAAGGTAAAAAATAGTAAAAATGTCAAAGCAGGGCAGAAACAAAAATGGCTACCGTCGGCAAATACTCGTCAATTTGTCAGCTAGCCAACCAAATAGTCAACTGCTTCGCACCAACTAGTTTTTTTGCATTGAAATACACAACTACTACGCAAATCTACTTTTAACTACTAAACTTTCATTTATCAAATCTAATTACATATACACTTTAACTACTTATTCAGAAAAACGAGCAACACTAATTTGCAACCTCCTTGTGGGTTCGTATTCTTGTCACCTTTTTTAAATGCCGCATTTTCGTTGTTGCTCTCTTTGCGTTACGTTTTAAATTTTCTTTCACGAATTTGTGATTTTTGTGATTTTCACCACGCTTGAGAATTGCTTTTGGCAAATCCTCGTGAAAATAAAAACAAATTCGACGATAATCACACTGATTTATTTCGTATTAAACGCAGCAAAATATTTGATCGCATTCTTCTATTATTTTGTTGAACACTTATTTATTTAAAATTATTTAGATTATTTCAAATCAAATTTATAGCACCGAATAGTAATTTGCAGACCACAAAAACTTCTTTCTCTGACTTTGAGCGAAAAAAAATTCTTTGCCACTGATTCGTTTTTCTTCACGTCTCGTTTCGTCTCTTTGTCTTAACGAGTTCTGTCGCGAGTCGCTTCCAAAAGCAACGAGTCGGTTGTCAGTCACTCGATTATTTCTCGTTTTTCACTTCGTCATCGTTGTTGCTGCCAAGTCTTCGTCGTCGACGTCGTCGTCATCGTCTTGTTCACTATTGCTTTTTGTTGCTACTTCTGCCATCAACGCTGCTAAGTTTCATCGTCGTCGGCAGCCATTGTCGAAAAAACTGAAATAAATATTTTCTCCACATTTCACACACCTCTTTACAAAATCTTATTTTTATTCTCAATATACGAATTTCTTTTCGGAATTAACATGTTTTCTAAATATTTCTAAATGTGCACACGATATTTCACTTGTAAAATATGCGTTCAAATATGTTTCATTAAATTTTCAATTAGTTTATTTCATATTGTCACTTTTATTGCAAATTACTTTAATTTACACTCAACGACGTTTTTCATTCACTCCGCACACAACTGACCGATCCAATGATGATAGTGTGTAAAATAGGGATGCTCGATGAACATCGATATTCGATGATCATCGATGTTGAAAGCAAAAACATCGATGTTTTAATATCGATGTTGCCATACGAAAAATATCGCAACATCGATGTTAACGGAATCAATCATCGATGTCAACTTACGGCCTCACGCACCACACGGACGTCCACCAAACCAATGCAACTTAGGAAACAAATTATGTCTTATATGAACGCAGCCACAAATCAAATTTTTTAGTTGTGAACTTCACAAACTGATTTGTGGCTGCGTTCACAATGTGAACGCGTCATTCCGGTCGTTCCCTTCATTCGTTCGTTCTTCGTGATTCGTCTTGCACATTTACGCTCACTCCCACTTCTATTTGTTTGTTAATAAAAAATTGTGTTGTGCGTACCTATTTAAATTTACTGATTTGTTCGTATTCTACTGGTGTTGTGCATATGTATATATTACATGGAATACAACAATATGTAAGTTTTTAATGATTGAATTCTATCTAAATATTGAATTCATCTGTTTGCTTTTTGCGCATGCTAAAGGAAATTATTCTTTTTAAGGTTATAAATGCATATAAATTATAAATGAATAGAATTAAAAATGCCGCCAAAAAGTCGCTTCTGGGAATTTTTTGAAAAACTTGAAAATAACAAAGCCAAATTAATCTAAAATTTTTAAATTGAATTTCAGCTTTTTATATTTTTATAAGATATTTGACAATCATATACTTACTTCCCCATTAAACTGTGAAATTTAATATTTTATTTTTAAAGTTGTAATAACATTTATTTATAATTTGTACTTCATGTTGTTAAAGATATGAATAAATAAATTCATTTAAAATGAAATATGCGTTACGATTATTTAAAAATACAAGTATAACATCGAGAAAAACGTTTAAAATAAGTCGTAAATGTGCTATGCACACTGGCTGTGGCTTAATAAATTTCGAATTTATAGATTGTGTTTTATTTCTTTGTCAATTATTAATGTAAAAATTATCGATGGATCCAACATCGATGTTCGGTTTTTGATAAATATCGAACATCGATGTTGAGCTTTCGATTATGACATCGATGTCAACATCGATGTTTTTTGAATATCGATCATCCCTAGTGTAAAAGTAAGGAAGAAAAATTTCATGCATACCGAGAGCTGTGCGCTCACGAATTTGTCACTGTGTATGTATATGAGAAAATATGCGACTGCTGAAAAGGTGTTGCCTTTACAAGTCCGACATTATGCCCCTTTCAATTCCCGCAACACTGCGCCGAACACAAGGCAATCAAATGTATCTACTTGCAAGTTGCTATTGACACTCGGAAGTGAAATAATTCAGCATTTAATTGTAAACAACGGAATCGAATACAATGTGACACCATAGTCGCTAGAAGGGAGATATTTTGCCCTCAAAAGGCAGAGATGTGAACACTTTATCTAAGTGAGAATAAATGACTATGGCACTCTTTTACTTTTCTGGCGCTCACGCTAGAACGAGATAAATCTATAACGTCACGCAATTACACAATTTTACTCATGCCTTGTTCGCGTATTGCATTCTGCTCATAGAAACCAACAAATTTTAATTTGGGAACGAAGAAATATGACAACACGATGATTGTACGGCAAACAGAATACCGCACAGCAGGGATAGTTCACAGTGCGACTGAGTTGACAGATTAAAAAAAAAGATTCAACACACTTACATACATGTATATAAATATATTTACGTATGTATATCGAACTGTTATGCCTACAGAGAATACGAAATAAAACTGAATAAATAAATCAAATGTAAGGTGTCTGACGTCTCTCTCGTTGGCTCGCTCGTGCTCTCGACTATTAGCTTTGTTTGCAAATAATTGCAAAAACAATTCATCTCAATTTTGCAAACACTTTGGACAGTAGAAACTTGGGAATTAGTTGTAAGCAGGCAAAATTTTAACGAGTTTGAGAAATATTAAGTGTTTAGCTAGTTTAATCAGCAAATGACAGATGGTTGATGTTCGTGTGAAGCGAGCTGGATGTGCAGATACATATGTATGTATGTATGTATCTTAATTTACATACATATGAATTTTAAAATTTTTATAGATGTGCAAACATACATATAATTTAATTTGTAATAGAATATCGATGAAAAAAATTAAAGTAAAATTCTTCAAGTACATATTTGAATTATTTTAGAAAAAAAAATTAAAAATATTTCTCAAATAGCAACTCCATAATTTTAATTATTTTTAATGCCTAATAAAATAATTATTATAATCCATATGCTCACATTCATGTATTGAAATGCACATGCATCAATGCAAAACAGCAGTTTCGCAAAAAAAAAACAACTACCCAGCATTTGAACTGCATTACCAACCACTTATTGCGAAAACAAATCGGCTCAACCCGATGAGTCGATGAGTAAAAACAATGCCACCACATTCGACCCGAAAAAGTGCTGTTGATAACAATTATGCTGTCATCAGTTTACAGCACATACACCGTAATGCGTCCATACATACATTCACATACATTATATACACACACATGCATGTATAAATATTTCTTCACTACGCCATGCCAGATGTACCGACCATCTGTCAATTTCATTTCGCTATAATCCCAAACGGAACGGCAACACCGCAGCTTAAATAAATAAAAGAAACTGAATAGACACAGAGCAGAACCACGGTCGCTGGCAAAAGAGTGTACAGCAGCAAAACAGCCACCCGAGCCACCTTAAAAGCGAGTACGCTCAATTATGTGCGAATACATAGGAAAAGTATGTGTAAGTTAGTTGAGAAAATAGCAAGCGGCGGCAGCCACATCGGTGTACAACGTTAGTGATAACGAATAAACTCACATCGTGCCAAAAGTTACCAGATAGAAAGTATCAGCAAACAAGAAACTTCAGTTGAGCAGCACCGTATCTTCATATGTATTTATGCTTACGTATCTTATTCAAGTATTCAATGTTATAAAATCCCCCAACTGTATGGCAACACGATTGTGTACGTCAAGTTTGGTATCAGATCACATTGGCTTCGAATTGTAACACAACAGTTTAACAGTTCATGCCGATGAGTCAAGGTCGAGAGACGTCACGTCACGCAAATTTTCATTTTCATTCCCCACATACACACGTACACAAAACAAATGCATACCAACACAAACATATGTAATAAGTTTATATAGGGAGAGTAAGAGCGAAATGTGAGTGCGTTCGCTCTCTTGTAGAAATTCCAATAGGGCAACCAAACATTTGCATTTATTTATAGCACTAACAAGCAATTACACACATGTGTGTTTGTATATACTATAAAAGCACTTGAGTTTTTTCAACTTATTTAATTTGAGTGGGGAATAATAATAACAATGGAGAGCTGCAAACAGTTGGTGAGTGAGCGCTCTGTTGTTTTGATATTTTCTGTTATGTTTGATGTTTCTTTCTCTGAACAGTTCGGTGTTTATGTTTTGTTTTCATCGCTTGTTCACGTTTTATGGAACGGTTTTCACATTTCGATTTTTCTATTTACATTTTTTTTTGTTAAAAGTTTACGTTGGATGATATTAGAAAATAGGAAATAATTGTATTAGGATGAGGGGGTTTTCAAATACTGAAATATTGATAAACAATTATAATTTTAGGTTTGCGAATTTTAAAGTAAAAAATTTAATCCGAAATCTAATGTTTAATCCCACAAATTAAAATTATAAATTGATAAAATATTTTATAATTAAAAAGTTGAGAACAAAAAAGAGAACATTATTTTTCATATCAAAAGCTGGAACGAAAAATGATAAGATACATATTTCTAACTGACAAACTCTAATTTAAAAAATATTGATATTTTTATTAAAAATAAGTTTTACTTTTCAAAAGATATCCAAAATGGATCAATACGAAGTGCCTAAGCGCGCGATAAATTTTTAATTCAAAACTTGAGATTAACGCTTTCATACCCTAAAAAGTGTATATCAAGTGTGCCAGGAAGATTGTAAGGGCTATAAAGATGCGTCGGAGGCCTCAGCGTAACGAGCTGAGTCTATTTAGCTATTTACATACATATGTATGTATGTCCATACAGCAGTCCGTCTTTATAAACTAGGTCCGTCACTTTTATGCAAATGCACTTTTTCACCGAGAAGTTATAAAGCTGCCATACAAACTTAACGATAAAATTCATTTTTTATTTGACATGATATTTTTACGAAATTCTGCATAGATTATTGTCAAAGACAATGCAGCAATCTTCGAATAACTATGTAACTGTCATATACACTAACTGATAGACAATTTCTTATATGTGAGGGGTGGTGTTCCGGCTTTTTTACTACCTTGCTGTTTTTTATTTTTAATCAGAGTTTTTACATGAAACATGTGAATTGTGTTCTAGCTTTTTCCGATTTTGCTACTTATTATTTCCTTTTATTCAGTGTTTTTGAATTAAAAATTTGTTTCTGGTTTTGCAAATCTTCCTATTTTTTCTACGAAAAACTGTCGAAAAACGGTAAATTCAAAGAAAAAGCTTCCATAGCGCGATAGCGACTTTCCTACAGATAAATAATCTTTTGGAAATTTTTGTTTTAGATCAAAATTGCGGCTGCAATCGTGGACATCGTACAACAATTCATCAAATGAACATAAAAAATCATTTTGTGTTGGTCATGAATGTATTTATTTATAAAAAAACCGAACCATTAGTAAATTTCATTACATTAAAAAAACAATCGCGAAAATCACTGATTTTTCGGAGGGTCACACTGAGTCAATACAAATAAGTTTGGAGAAAATATCGTAATTAATATTTTTCGTTTCGGATGTCGGTTAATTGAATTTTATTCTGTTCAAATTTAAAAATTATTTATACAAATTTATATAAATTATTAATACATTGAAATTTCCAAAAAAAAGAAAAAAAATCAAATCTTCACAAACAAATTTCCAGCATTAATATCAGATTGTTCAACATCAGTCTCATTTTGACCACAATTAGATATTTATTTAATTAATTTAGAGATTTTTAAAGAAAATATTATTGATTTAACAATTAATATTATTTAATAGTTATGAAAATTTTATTAGAAATGCACTTTCACTTAGAAAAATTTGTAGATCAATTTTCACCATCTTTACTCCAAAAATCTATCTTAGGCAGAAAAACTAAGCACATAGATACAAACAAACACCCACAATAATATCTCTCAGCCTTCATTAATTGGTGACCAAAAGCCGAAACAAACGTGGCAATAATACTCGCCCAGCGTGAGAAACACGACCCACAACCACAAATCTGACTTTAACGATTTAATCCAATTTTTCAAATTAACTGTCTGTGGCATTCGCACTGCTCCACATTTGAGCAAAGAAATATATACTTATTTAAATGCACATACATACAATTTACATACATATGTACATACCTATGGACGGTAGTATGTAACGCTAACAAAAACTTCAAAAGTCGACGAAAGCAACAAAAGTCAAATGTGTACCGGAAAAAACATAAGCACGTGCAAGGCAATGATTAAATAAGAGAGCAAACCACTACATTACTACTATTGCGCTTGCTCTTGTGCTCTTGCTAATTCGTTAGAGCCGAATACCGAAGTTGAAAATGGAACACGAAACGCGCAGCAAACTGGCATCGAACATGTATGCTGCTCGTCGCCCACTTTACGATTACACAGTTGCGCACAAAAATAAAAATGATAAATTAAAAATAGAACAAATTTCATATGCACACACTACGCACTAAATAAACCCTTTCGCAAAGCGGAAGTCAAAATTCAAACTCACTCTCTCGACTGTTGTTTTTCCAGTTGCTGTTGCTGCCACTGTTGTTAACAGTTTACGATTTCGTTTCGTGATAGGCGCTGCTACTGTTGTTGTCGTTGTTGTATGCCCCATTATTTGTTGTTGTGCCGCGACATTAGCACTCATGCAACGACGCTTGCCGCGCGGCGTCGACGGTTGTGGCTTGCCGCTCGTTATCAAATTCGAATTTGAACGATGACGATGCAGCTGTTGCTCTGCCGCTGCCGCGGCCACTACAACCATTTCGGTCAACATGGGCTGCACTGTGGCCGCAGTATTATTTGTAATATATGTGAAAGTGCCTGCACCGCTACTACTGCTACTGCCACCACCGCCGATGCCGACGCCGCCGCCGCCACCGACACCGCCACCAAAGCCCGAAGCAGCGGGCAACATATGTGCACAATTAGACGACATGCAGCACAATCCAATAAAAATACACACGCGCGCACAAATATTTCGTATACATACAAATTATCAAATAATTTTACACTCTCTCTCTATCTCTGTGCAATTGTACGTTGGCGACACGACACTGCTGATTCTGGCTGTTATTTGGTCGTTAGGTCAATCGCGAGGTAAAGAGAAATCAGCTGATCGGTATAAACACAACAAACGAACAACCGGCACGAAACAGCTGCTCGTTTAGTTGGTCGCGGTCGTAATCGCCGTCGACAACACCACCAACAAAAACATCACAATTATACTAAAACGATGTTTGTTTGTTTGTATTGTAAACAAACGAGTGCACAATCACTCGGCATGCGAGAGTTCAATAGTCACAACAGCAAGAGAATTACTATGTATTTTTTTGCTTTTGTTGATTTTCTTTTGTTTTCTCTCCTACTTTGTGTTTCTATTTGCCGTTCGGTTTTCTTTTATTGCAGTTGAACTGCTGTAGGGATTTGATAAATTTTGACCGCACGTACTCCCCTGTTAAACAACCGAGTTTTTATTGTAAGTATATACATATATAAATTAATGATTACACGAAATGTATTAAACGTGCACTGTTGTCGTTGATTTGTTGGGGGATACAAAGATGACTGACCACCATGGTAAGCAACCGACCGACATCATAGCCTCTCGTTTGGCATTATTGGTTTCTTTGGTTTGCGTTGTTGCCGTTTTCTACACAGACACTACACTTGCAATTTTTTCGTTAGCCGTTCTATTCCGCCGTTCGATTTTCACTTATTCCTCAATGTGGAAAAAAGGTATAGAAACCGGTCGGAGGAGACAAGATGCTGCCAATTTAAATATACATGTGCATACACATATAATAAATGTTGCGCAGCAGAGCTAGTAACATAACTTTCGGTTTGCAGCAGTCCGAACGCCGGTATTTTCGTTTCGTTACGTTTACTGTTGTCACTTTGACTGCTGCTATCACTTGAACTTGCTAGAATGTTTCGTGTGCATAAATATATTATATGTATACCTTACGGACAGCACACATATGGCCTATGCTGTTATTATGCTTTTGTCATTTGGCGTGTTGTTGTTTCACCTTTTCTTATTAAGCGTATTAAATTATTGTGGTAGCCTTTTAATGACACCGCGGCGCACTAGCTTGCTGGCTCTCTCTTGCGCGTCGCTCTTTTGACTGAGTTGGCGCTGGGACTGCTATTGCTACGCCACTGTTAATTACTGAGACCTCTACGCTCTCTTCTCTGCTCTGCAGAACATTCACATTTTTCTTTCGCATTTACTTTGCACTTGCACAAGTGTTTAGGATTTTCTTTTCTATTTTTTCTATGTTTGTATAAATTAATATTTTATTTTTTATCTCATTTCTTCACTACTTTGCTTTTATGCATGTATTATTTATCACTTACTTTATATGTCTACATTTATTTCTTTCTACACTCTTCTCTATGTTTTCTTTGTGAATTTTGCCAATGTGTGTATTTGTTGTTTCGTTTTTTGCAAATTTTTCAACCGTCGATCAAATAATTAAACACACGTCACGATGAACGCTCTGCGCGACCAACACTGACAGTTACGAACGCAGAGAAGATACTCGGATACCGCTGCTGTTGCTTTGGTTTTCAATTGGTTACGCGTCGTCGCGACGTTTCTCATTTCGTCTCGTCGCAACTCGCCACACCATCTTGCACTTAGTAACTGCAATATACAGCGCGATATACATAAATTATAGTTAACTAAATACGATGCATACATGTGTATGTATGTAAGTATATCGTGATTGTATGAAAGGTACGTACACACAAACACAAATGCTTGTGCCGAAAGTTCGACCGTCTCACAGTCTTCTGTTCAATCGATTGACAGAAAGACAGACCGAACGACTGTTCGTTGTCGACAAGGCGAACCAAGGTGAAATTAGCAAAATGTACTCGACTCGTACACACAACGCACACATGCGACCAAGCGAAGCGAAAATAATCAACTAACCGACTGAACTTAAAATTGTTGTTTTGCTTTGGGTTAGGTTAGAGAACGCGTTGCTGCCGGAATGACACAGCGCTGCTAAAGTCGTTGCCGACGTCGTTGTTGCAGCTGCTCCGCAGACTGTTCGCCTGCCTTCGTGCGGTATATTTGTATATTTTGTTCTTATTTGTGTCGATTTTCTACATACAGACACATGCACAAATATTCATACATAAATGTGTGTATAAAAATATATAAATATTGTGTGGATTTTCATATTGCTATTGCCAGTAGATGTTGTATGTTGTTTGAGCTGTGGATATCTTCCTTCGTCAGGCCAAATACTCGCGTTTGCAACATATAATTGTTCGTTGCCACGTATGTACATACAACATACATACATAAATGTGTACGTACAACACTTCAATAGATTTACCACTTTTCTTTCAGCGAGTGGTATCCATACGCCCCTTGGTATCCACTGTCTATTTGGATAGAGGTTTGAGGAATTTGCTATTTTTGCAGCGGGTAATTTCTGCGGATTTCATTATTTGCTCTATTAGTTGGAAATTCGTTTAAACAAATTGCTTTGAGAAGCTTTAATTTTTTTTGCCGGTTTATAATTTTAAAAAGAAAAAGTCAGTTTATATAATACAGAATTCTTACTAGGTCAGTTAAGAGTGCTTTGTGCTATTTCCTAACTTCATGACCCGAAGCGTTAAATATTCTACTTGCCCCATTTCGTGTCAATTAACCACCCACTATAGCTAACAGTCTCACTACACCAAGTAGCAAACAATTTCGGCACGTTTAAATGTTTGAAATACCGAAAATTTTCGATATTCAAAATAAGTGTAATATCAGAGACATTTTCTCAAGTTCGTATCCTCGCCGCAATGCATACCATTCGTGCTATGATTGCATAACTTTTGATGAAGCAAGTGAGTCACTTTATAATAATTAAAAATATACATATAAAAGGATATGTATCAATTTCACTCTATCACGCTGAGCCAACTTTGCTATATTGTAATTACAATGGCGGCCGCAACGTCAGCCAACTAGTGGATCGTGCTCGTTGAAACAGTGAACAAATAAACGCACTGTGGCGCGACATAATGCTTCATTCGCCAATTTTCGGTCGCAAAATTTGACTTTGTAACTTGTTTTTGTCGTTTTTTATTTTTAGGGTGAACCTCGCTACTCCGCAATGCAAAGCAAAAAAAAAATTTCTACATGCATACATACATATGCACATACATCTGCAGCGAAATGAAACGAGTGCTTTAATCGTCGTTGGTAGGTACCACCCGAGAGACACCGAGAAAGGCTTACAAATTTATGGGCGCTGCATACACACTCCACAAGATTGTTATTATTATTATTTCGGATTTCCATATATGGATTTAAGCATAAGCGCATAGGTACAAAAAATATTTGCCTTTACTTCCAATATTAATAACATAATAAGAGCTGGTGACCGAAAACCGGTTCATGTGCATTTGGCAAACATTATTTTTTACAAACATGCATGCATAAATATATGTACATATTAATAGAAATACATACTTATGTACATATGCACATTTAAGTATGAACATAAGCACGGCATTTGTACTCGACTCGTCACCTTCTTTGGGCTTTCATTTACATATTTGCAAAAAAGTACCCACTGAGAAAAATTTGTTTATTTGCAAACATAGTGTGTTCAATGTCTAAAGCAAATAGTATACATACACATGTATGTATGTATGTACATACATATGCCCATATGCATTTTTAATAATAAAAAAATTGTGTAAGATACAAATTTCTTCAACCAGCTCTCACAAAAATTAACGCAATCATAAAAATTAAAAAAAAAATTGCTACAGCATATTTAATCTGCAGAGAAAGGAGAAAAACTGAACAGAAAAAAATGATAGTAATCGGATTAGTTGTCTCCGAGTAATTGAGCTATACGTCTCCAATTGAGAAGACCCTTTAGTTAGGAAATCCAACTATCTACAGATTTAAGTTTGAGGCATTATTTTATGATATGATGTAAAAAATACTTAGTTAAATTCCCTTCAAGATTAACTATTCATTTTCACCAGACAATAATTTTTGCCTTATTAATATTTATATTAAAAGCTCGAACTTTATCAATTTTTTATCGTATTTCGGACGTTATTTTAATGGTATTTAAGATGATCAAAATTAAAGTTTATTTGATCCACCCTAGTATGCATGCCTGCATGTTTTTACATACATATGTAGATACATACATATGTATGTACATATGTACATATTAACTCCCGTTGATGGTGCCTAAAGTATAACAATAATTTCTAGAATCAATTAGTATGAAAATATTATAATTAGCGCACTTATTAATACTTAATACCTGCACCTTTGTATTCCCAACATTACTTATAACATTAAGATAAAAAATTAAATTTGTTTAAGCGTGTCCGAACATGATTATATTGGTTACAATTTCAAAAGTACCGTATTACTGCACATACCAAGCGAAGAGAAACTCTTTCACTGCATCACTATTAAATATCTGCTCTCGTGCTCTCTGTGCGCCTACTTACCACCCACCATTTCGTGTGCACACCAACACTAATCATCTAGCCACAAAACTACTCACATTTATACATATATATGGATATGTACTTTCTTATACGCACACACCATTGCCACACCTCGACTTTCCCCTCCCTGCACGAATGCATACGAGCAGAGTGCATGCAATTTACAACATAGGCGAAATTTTGGTTCTATTATACTCGCGCATGCAGTGCAAACTATCGCACACAGGAGATTAGGAGAACCACTCACAACGTGTATAATATGTAGAGTATGTATGTATGTATACTGTGCCCGTTGGCTACACAACCGCCACCACCTGACACTGCCGATAACAACGTTGACGTCGATGACGTTGTTTGTTGATTTGTTGGGCTCGTTCGCCAGCTCGCTGCTAGCCGTTTGCTGTTGCTGTTTTGCTTGCTTGCTTGGTTCGTTAGGTAGTTGAAATTGTTGGCGAACGACTTGTTTGGCTGCTAACAGGCGCACAGCGACAAGCAACGAGTAACTTTGAAAATTTAGCTTGCCGTTCGAGCAGACAACGAATTTTATTTTATACGTACTTGTGTGTATGTATGTATGTGTGTTTATTCGGTCGGCAGGGTTGGCACAAATTAAATTGCAGCTGGTTGGGTGTGATAAGTAGTAGGTAAAGTGCGCGGGCGGGATGAAAACAAGTAGTCAACGAAATGAAATGCAAAGTGAAGGAAAGACAAAAATGGAAAGAACACAGGTACATACATACATACATGTACATTTGTATATAGAAAATGTGTACAGAAAAAATAATGTGAGTGCGAATACGAAAGTGAGGAAAAGATTTGAACACGCAGGCGAAAAGACGATAACGGCAGACAACTCGTCATCGAACAAACAGGCTAATAATTACCATTAAAATTTAACTGCAAATCGGTGTTTGAACTAAATATTATAATAACATGAAAGTAAGGTAGCCAGCCATTTTGATTTAGGCATAGTCAACTACTAAAAGAAGAGCACCGGCTTGCAGTTTTAGTTAAATTATTGGTAAAAAAATGGAGGTGATTTGAATTAGTTGTCGCACGTCGTCAAACGCTATGCATTCAAGGTGACCTAACCAAAGTTATATTTTCTTTGTATTTATTCTAAACATAGGTGCATATGTATAAGGCACACTCATATGGATTGATTTGGATCACACATTATAATTACTTGTAATTATAATTATACCCTGAACAGGGTATATTAAGTTTGGCACGAAATTTGTAGGAACACCTAGAAGGAAACTTCGAAGATCATATAAAAAATACGCACATATGTACATATGTGACGAGCTCTCTGTACAAGTTCTTCTATGGAAAACTTTTTTATTTGAGAAAATATTTTGACGAAATTTGACATGCTTTATTGTTCAAGGCAAGTAATAATAACAAAAAATTTTTCAGATCTGACCACTACAGCATAAAGCTGCCATACAATCTGAACGATAAGAATCAAGTTCTTGTATGAGAAACATTTACGTACATACATAAGTATGTATATTTGTGAAGGGTATTATAGATTCGGTGTAACCGAAGTTAACATTTTTTCTTATAATACTCGTACTCGTATATTCTTATGAATATTCGTCATTTGGATTTGGTGTTTTGCTCATGGCCCTGCTGCATATGTACATATGTATGTACATACACTGCACACATATTTACATTTGTGCAAAACTTGCACTCGTTCGCAATTTCGGCGAGTAGGAACTGCGCCTTGCAATAAGTAGAAGGCGAAGTTTAAAAAAATATAGCTACAAATAAGTGAAAAGCAGAAAAATATGGGTGGCGAGTGCGAATGCATAACAAACTGAAATGCAGTTCGTTGTTAGACGCTTGGCTACATATTAACCATAAAGTAATTCATATAATTGTATGTACACATGTATATATCTGAATTTAGCTAGAATTCCTTTGGTATGTAACAGCAGCAGATTGCAGTAGTCGTCCCAAAGTACTCAAAAGCACGGAGAGCAAGATAACTCTGGAAACCGAATGCTGTGTTGACCTGTGTGGTGCTGCGTCAACCAAACAACAGCCAGGCTGGCAGGCAGGCAGCCAGAGCCACCCAATCGAGCAGCAGTCATCCAGCCGTCAGGCACCCAAGGTTGCCGTATTGCTCGAGCCTATGCAGTAGGAGAGTAAGCGCAATGTATGCGTTGAGATGAGTAACCCTTGAAAACTTTAGTGGATGCACGCAACATGACATGCAACAAAATCGATAAAGAGGTAGCCATGCATTTGTGCACACACAATTATACAAATTTACATTTGGTATACCTACATGCAGCTGCACATACATACATTTGTATATGTATGTATATAAATATGTATAAATTTGTGTATGAAATTGCCATTTCCCTGGGATGTCTTTATTAGAGCACCATTTCGGAAAATGTTGTGTAGAAGCAGAAGCCTCCCCCATATAATTTTTATGTATGTACATATGTATGTATATTTTCGTTACAAGCATATATAAATAATTGTGTATATAGAGCTAAATTTTTCTAAAATTTCTATGGGCACACATAAAACCATACATGCTATATTCAGGGTATGAATATTTACACACATACATACATATGTACATACATATCAGGTCAGAGCTATCCCACAACTTCGTATTTACAAATTTGTCTTCCTAGGAGAGACTAAGCAAGTGTCGGTATATACCGTATTGTATAATCTCGCATTCGGAAAGTGTTCTGAAGTGGAAAATCGTCGGCAGAGTTCGTTTCTGGGGGAAAGTGACCTCAATGTGTTAATCATTACTGCACTTTCTAAGCAGGCAGGCCACCAGCAAGTTAACTAAAAATTTTATTTCAATAGCAAAAATCACTGCTTCACACTGCTGCTTTTTCTCTCTTTTGGAAGCTGGTCATGTAAACTGGCTTTTTTGACGCATTGCCACACTTAAAGTTATCGCAACTTTTGCTAAATAAACGGGTACGTATGCATGATCATTGTATATACATACAGAGGTATGTATGCAAGTATATATAATATACATACATATGTACATACATTTTTAGTGTGTGAGCATGTATGTTCGTATGTATGAATCTGATTTGGCTTACTTTATGCTTTGCACATTTTCTTATTGTTTATTTTTTTTCTTCTGTTTTCTCGCAGCGGCTGTTGTTGTTTTTGTTACATGATTTTCTTACACGGCAAAGGTGAATAAACTCACCATGGCTATACAAGAAATGCAGCTCAGCGCCAAGTCGCTAGCCGCCAGTTGCCAGTCTCCAAACAGCTAACCAGTGCGAACAGCGCACAGCAAGAAGCGAACAAACGATTTACAACAACAACAACCGACTAACACACAAAATGCGACAGCACTGCGCTTGCCGCTGCCTGAGCGGCGGCTATTGCCAACATTGCGATTTAACGGCTATAACTTTCAAACAAAAAAGCGTTCAAAGAAGCAGAAAAACGGCAATATACAAATTAAAAGAAATAACAAGAAAAAAAGTTAAGTTCGGCTGCATCGAAGCTATAATACCCTTCACAGCTGCATTTCTTATGGCAAAAAAAGGTATAAAAAGATTTTTATCTTAATTTGGAACAGTCAGTTTGTATGGCAGTTATATGCTAGAGGGCACCGATCTGAAGAATTTGTTCGGGGGTTGTAACGTTGGCCGTGAATAATAGCACACGCCAAATTTCTTGATGATATCTCGTCAAATAAAAAAGTGTTCCATATAAGGACATGTGTTTGATCGTTCAGTTTGTATGGCCGCTATATTCTATAGTGGTCCAATATCAACGGAGAGAGAAAAAACACATGCTAAATTTCAGAGCGATATCTCGGAAACTGAGGGCCTAGTTCGCGTATATGCAGAGGGTATAACAGACGGACCTGGCTAAATCAACTCTGATCGTTACGAAGGTGCATGTGTCTGTCCTTAGGGGCAATGCGCACATGCCCCACGGTGGCACTGAAAGTCATCCTAGAGCTCACACCGCTACATCAGGTGATCAAGCTAGCAGCAAAGCACACCATGCTGCTAATGTCAGCAGAAGGTTGTGGAAGAGGGAAGATAATGTCCTCTAGACAGATGGATGCACTAGCGGAAAGCACACCGCTGGCCCTCCTCCCAAAGGACGGCACAACAAAGAAGAATTTCAAAGTTACTCTAGGTAGCAAGACGGAGTGCAGTGATTCCACGCTGGAAAGGCTGCTGGAAGACAGTACCATTCAGTGATACACTGATGGCTCAAAAACACCGGAAGGTATTGGGGCAGGTATTGCGGGACCACGTACTATGCTGTCCATACCTATGGGCTGCTTCCCAAGTATCTTCCAGGCTGAAGTTTTTGCCATTTGTCAGTGCGCTGAAGTCAACCTCAGCCGCACCTATCGCAACCAGCGCATAGCTATTCTCAGTGATAGTCAAGCGGCACTAAAAGCGATCTCATCATACGAGACCAAATCGCTCTTAGTCGAGGAATGCATAGAAAGGCTAAACCGGCTGTCCTTGTGCAACCGAGTGCATCTAATGTGGGTGCCAGGGCACAAGGGAGTATACGGAAATGAGAAGGCCGACGAACTGGCCCGCGCTGCGGCGGCGTCCAAGAAGTTGGGACCAGAGCCATACATGGCGGTAAGACCCCACACTCTTAAGGAGCTGCTCCGCACGGAGGAGAAAGTGGAGAGAGAACGGCACTGGCGGCAGGCAGCAAGTATGCGCCACGCCAAGCTGCTTCTAGGAGGCTACAGTCTCTCCAGGTTTAAGGAACTAATTCACTTCCCCCGTGAAAAATTCCGTCTCCTCGTCGCAATCTACACAGGGCACTGTAAGCTCAGGAAACACCTGTCCAACATGGGCATGGTCTCCTGTGCTAACTGCAGGTTCTGCGACCTGGAACAGGAAACACCAGGAGCATACCTAAAACTGGATTGCACAGCAATCTGTGGAAAAAGGCTTAAGGTCCTGGATTCCGTCTACATCAGTAGGGATCACATCGCCTCACTAGCGCCCGGCAAACTCCTGGAACTGTTCAGGCTGCTCGGGCTCTGGGAGGACATGTGATATAGGAGAGGGCACAATAGACCCTAGGTCGCGGTGCATTACCTCAAATAACATATATATCTACGAAGATGATTTACATATTTTTTTGAAAAGCCCTCCGACGTTACTTTCTAGATGTTACAAGCTTCGTGGCAAACTTAATATACTCTCCCCAGGGTATAAATACTAACTAAGACAGGCTTAAAGCGAGTAGCAAAAATACAAAATATATCTAAGTATATATGTATAAACATTAATATGTACATACTCGCACAAATATATTATTATAGTATACATATCACAGAAGTAATGCAAGAAAGGCAGCACATCAACAAATCGAAATCAGTACCAACTAAAGAAAAAGCAACACTTAACAAACCGTAAAAGCGATCAGCCAAAGCAAAGCAGATATAATATTGTATGATTTTTAGTAAATGTGGCAATTGAAGAAACAAAAAAAATTAAGAAATACATGTACATACGCTTATGTCTAACGCCTCAGCTTAGACAAAGTAAGCAATGAGCAGACAGACAGACGGACGGACGAAACAGAATGCCTGCCGGCCAGCTAAATAGCCAAGCGAAGCAGTCATTTAGCCAATGATCGTGACGGCGCGACCGCGTCGAGTCAACTAACCAAATAAGTTTTAGCAAACTACAGATACGACACATCAAGCCATAATTTTATATGTACTTATACATACATTTGTATGTATGTATGTATGTTGATACTGCTTGTAAGCGTCTCGAGCTGGTGATGCCAACACAATGCAGGCGGAGAGATAGGCAGACAGACAGACAATCGTACTGACACACAGCCAGATTGACCGACTGACTGACAGGCGTGTAGGCAGGCAAACGGACAGGCGCGCAAGTTAACCGACCGAAAGCGTCAGAAAGCGAGTAGCAATAAGCGATCGACTCCAATACAGGCGTAGCGTGAACTGTTGCAACATGGAGTGACTGAAAGTGCACTGTTGGATCATTTGTGCCAACATCCAAACGTCAACGGCATCGATAAATGTGCGCAGAATTCGTTGTTGAACTGTATTAACAGTTGAATGCAGCTTATTTTTCGCTTTTTAGCTTTTTAGCTTTTTGTACTTTATACTTTTACACTTTGTTTGCTTTTGCTCGCTCTCGCTACTTTGGCAAGAAGGCGGACAACGGAGCACCGTAACTAATGAAAACGTCACCGCACAAAATCGATGCGCTACTACGTCGGGTAATCAACGAGAATCGACATTATCTGTGACGCCATTATTAATTTTATTATACCTACAAATATATACATATGTATGTGCGTCGAGTATTTTTAAACTTATGCATAAATAAATGCCTGTATATAATAAATACTTATATGTACATACATATGTGTATATTCGCCAGCGTATGTAAATACATCTGTGAGTATGTATGTATATGCATGTATGCATGTTTATTCGCTCGTCGCTTTTTTGTTTCCGAAGTAAATGAATGTATCGTTTAATTTGCTATTTAAAGTTCTGTGTATTGTGACCCTGACGAGTATTGAAGTCAGCGACAAGAAATTTTTTTGCTTTAAATTTTTGCATTTTTTATTATTTGCTCAAGTGAATCTCAGTGACATAATATACCTACTTACATAAATAATTTTACGGTTTATTAACATTTTATTTTAAATGTTTTAAGTTGAGTTTAGCTGCGACTAATTACAAAGAAAGAAAAATATTGCAAAATTCAAAAAAAAACGAAAACCGTTAACTTCGTCTGCAACGAAGCAATGATACCCTTCACTAATGCAACCGACACCTTACAAGAACTTGATTCCATTTGTTCAGTTTGAATGACAGCTGTATGCTATCCTATAGTGAGTGATCCGATCTGAACAATTTCTTCGGAGGTTACACCGTTGCAACGCGTTGCCTGAAAGGTTTCCTTACACACTTCAGTCTGACTGTTCATTTTGTACGGCGGCCTCAGACATTTTCTTCTGAGTGTTATAAACATCGTGGCAAACTTACCTTATTCATTGCCTATTCGGAGATCAAATTTGACCCGGACAAATCCATTTTAACCGCGGGCGTATGCAGAATCGCTAATTGGTTTATCTAACGACTTTTGCAATGGAAAAAAAATTAACAAGCAAAACAAAATTTTGTATTTCCAATGGAATCACGGATACGAACTCGTCCGTCCACTTCTACTTATGATCGTCGGTTTCGAAAAAGTTAAAGAAACAATACTAGATAGAAAATCGTCGTTTTGGCAGAGAAAACAAAGGATCTCAAGGATCGACCCAAACACTTTTTGGATTATGGGTATAAAACGAGTTAGTGTTAGACTGGTACCAGCAGACAACCCTTTGCAAAAGCATTGCTCGATAGCTGACGCCCTACCTTTATCATTATCGGTGCCGAGAAGTGGGTTTATGAATATTGACGAAACTATCGAACAATCTATCGAATGGCGTATCAAATATGAGCCAAAAACCAAAATTCGGCACTGGAGGCGATCACAGTCGAGTCTTATAACAAGTGTAAAGATAATTGGATTAAGCTTTGGCATGCTTGTAAGGGCGTCAGGAGCCTATTCAGAAGGCAATACTAAAGATTTGTCTAAAAAAAAGAGAAAATGAAGTTTGTTTTGGTCAATCCGGGTAAAATTTGATCCGGATGATGATATAATTCGCCCTGTCACCAAGTATTTGATATTTCTTAGAAGCTGTCGAAAACATTTTAACAAATTTTAAATTAATTGTTAATTGTCAAAGATAAAAGATAATCCTTCCAAGAGTAGGTTGACGAAAACTGAGAACATTATAATGACGCCAGTAAAGATTTAATGCTATTTGCTTTTGAACTAAAAGTTATGAGGGAGGTCAATAGGGAGTAGTACCAATATTTTTTACTATATTTATATACTAGTATGATTTATTACATCAATATTTTGAGCCATCTACTCTCTTGTCTTTAATTCAACATAACCAAACTAACCTTTCTGGTCATTTTTTTGACAGAATACCATAAGTATATAGGCTAAAGTGTCATTCTCAGATATTTTAGTATCTAAAAATCATGGTTCGCAAATCGAAATCGCAGCTTGTTTAGCTTTAATTATATTTTGTGGTTTGCCTTTAGTGATTATTCCTCAATTTATTCAAAATTTCTGCATAATTACGATTATTTACTAATTAATGATAAAAGTGTGTTCGGTTTTGAAGATAACCGAGTGTCTACTTCATATGTTTATCAAAGCTTTAGTGGTTTGGATGGTTATTTGGGAAATAAAAAATATTTTTTTTGTGGTCAAGTGTTTTCAAACCTCTATAGAATTATCATGTAAATGTAAGGCTATACTTATGATAAGCTACACTGTAGGAAATATATTACATTACAAAGAAAAACCATGACAGGTGCACTTCTCATAGCTTAGAATTATATAAAAAATCTTTATCTTGAATTTGGTCGTTTGATTTTGAGCTACATTCTTATATGCTATGGTGGTTTGATCTGAATCAAACCCTGGATAATGATCTATGCTAAATTTCGTGAACATATCTCGTAAAAGAAAAACAATTTTCAATACAAAGACTTCATTTTGATCGATCAGGCAGACGCACAGACATTGCTAAATCGACTCAGCTCGTCACACTGAATAATTTTTATACTCTCTTAAGAGACAAGGTGCGTTCCAAAGTAAACAGGATTTTGAAAAAACCAAAAACAAATGGGTTTTCGGCAAATTATTGGGTTCTGAGCAATTTTTGGTCGTCAGTCAATTTGTGAGGAACAAACTGTCCATACACCCTTCGTAAGCCAAAATATTCGGTCAAAATACGATAAATCGATGTTTTGGATATATTAAATTCCATTTCCGTGAATTTCAGTTATGATTTCGGCTGATTTTTGATGAATTCATGCACAGTTTCGATGGAATTTCGGGTGATGACGGATTTTGATTGGGCCACATTCGTCATTTATGTCCTCACTATCACTTTGAAAACGTTGAAACCACTTGTGCACTCTGCTACGGGATAGGCAATCATCGCCATAAACTTGTTCCATCAATTGAAACGTTTTGATAAAGGTTTTACCAATTTTAAAACTAAATTTAATGTTGGCTCTTTGTTCGAAGCACAGATAGCACAAACATACTAACACTTAAAACGCGATAACTTCATTTTCAATTAATGAAATGTCATGAAATTCTCACTAGATAATCGATAAAGATAGCAGATTCTAACGCATCAGTCGACATATAGATGGCGCCAGACTCAAAATGTTCTGTTTACTTGGGAAAACACCTTGTATATTGTGGAATTTGCCACACATATTCTTGGGACTCAAATATATATAAATAAAATAAAGTACAAAACGATCGGTTATTCACGAACATATCCCTTGTTCTACTAAGTACACTTCACTTGGGCACCATATATACGTTTCTTTCTGGATTATTACAAACTTCGTGGCAAATTTAATATACGCTGTTCAGGTTAATTGACTAACTTCGCGATCTTGCGTGAAATCAGCAGTTAACAAGTGGTCTACTAAATATACTATATGCATTTATAAAAATTATTCTTATACTTATTAGCATATAAAAATATATACACACTTGACATGCACATATTAGATTAGCTGATTATAATTTATAAAATTATTTATTTATCTACTTGGCACGTTCGCTTTTAAACAACCGTAGACAATAGTTTATTCATATTTATGCACAATACATATATATGTATGCATGTGTGTTGAAAATAATACAGAATTCTGTTGATAGGAAATAGCAACGTTTCGGAGACTTATCTGTCGCCGTTAAACACCTGTGAAGCGTCGGTAATATAAACACTATACAGGTAGATATACTTAGTATCGACAAATCGCTAAATGACTGTCAATAAAGAGACGAAATCACAGCTACATATGTATACTCGTACATACATATATATTGTTGAAGTATAAATAGAATAGATGAAATAATTAAAATTATAAATAATAAACAGGTTCTCTTTTTCTTTTTTACTTTTTTCCTTTCAAAACAGTTAATACAAATTCCTGAGCGAACGTTTATTAGACAACTGACATATAGTATAAGGCTAAAAGATTTAAATACTCACTTTTTTGCATAATAATTAGCGCTTTTTCGGACGATGCACAAAGCCAAACATGTGTTAAACGCGAAAAATCAACTTGAAACGGTAAAGGCAGGAGTAACTAACGCTTAGGCTCGTTGCTCTCCCACGAAGATTCTCTAGTCGTTGTTTGTTATGTTTTTTTTTCACTAACTTAATTTACGTTTCCACTTCTGGCTGCGAAGTGTGAAACCAGGTTAATACGCCTCGGTCTGTGTTGGATTTGGTCGTTTTCTTTGTTTTTTTTCAGCGTTTTACTTTCTTTTCATTTGGTGTATATTGCTTTATTGTTTTTTATCTACTGCTTTCTATGGTAGTTTTTACACAACTGGCTGCTCACTTTTAATTTATAATTGTTATTTAGGTGCCACAAGCGCGTTTAATTTCATTGTTTGCACTTTTTATCTACAATAATTTTTTCGTTGTTCGTTGTAAATATGTTTGTTTGGTTTAATAAATATTTGAGCGCACTTGGCGTGCGAATGTATGCACTTGGCTTCAATGTATTGCGAGTTTTTCCCACATACATAAATATGTCGGTATGTATTTATTATTTTTACTATACTTTCACCAGCTTTTAATGGAATTTCAATTGCTGTTATAATTAATAAATACGAATATGTGGATCATTTAGTTGGTGCGTAGATGAAAAAAGTTCGCTAACTGTTATGTATATGTACATACATACATACATACATACACACACATTTGATATACATACTTACATATATATTGGTACTTATGTATGTACATATGTATATAAGTACATTTTATGATAACCAGGGTTGCAAATGCTTTAAAAATGATATTTGTATTAACTTTTAAATACATTTTCTTGTAATTGCCAGAATTTAATTTAAAAATAATTTTCAAATTTCTAATCTTAAATAAAAATAAATTTTAAAACCTAAAAATCGTATTAACAATGAAAACTGAAAATTTTAAACGTAAACTAAAAAAAATTGTTTATCCCAAATTTATACTAAAAATTTACAAAAAAAAGTTTTGAATTTAGATTATTTGAAAAATATTTGTTTTTATTTTTTACCTCAATTTTTAAATAAAAAATATTTTTTCAATTTTTAATTATGATTCTGAGATTAAAAATTAAATCTTAAAATTTTTTGGTTATAATTTAAATTTCCATTTTATTTTTATTTATTTATTTTTTTATTTAGAAAATTATTTATTTATTTTATTTTCCTATACAATAATTTTTATATTAATTATTTATAATGAAAGACTATGAGCTTTGCAATTTAAAATGATTTTGTTTTCGTAGAGTTATAAATTTGTTAAACAATTTTTTTTTCATTAAAATAATCATAATTTTCAAATTTCTGATCGTATCATATTAACAGTGAAAAATGAAAATTTTAAAATTAAATACACACAAAAGACTAAAAAAAATTGTAAATCCCAAATTTATAATTAAAAATTACAAAAAAACTTTTGAACCTAAATAGTAATAGTACCTGACTGAAAAAAAAATGTTTTCCCAAGTTTACAAATAAATTTTATAATTAAAGTTATTAAAGTTTATAATTAAAAATTATTAATATAATAATTCTTTTTATTTTTTACGGCAATTTTTAAATAAAATCATATTTTATAAGTTTTTAATTATGATTCTGAGATTAAAATTAAATTTTCAACTTCAAATTACGATTTATTGGTCAAAACAACATACAAGTACGATTTAAAAACAAATTTTTATTATTTTTTTGTTACTCCAATTTTTAAATAAAAAAGATTTTAACAAATCTTAATTTTGATTATGGGACTGAAAATTAAATTTTCAATTTCTAATTAAAAATTATTTTGTATAAAAATTTAAAATGTAATTTTTATATTTTTTAATTTTTTTTTTAATTTAATTTTTGATTTGAAATTTTTCTTATCGGTTTTAATTGATAAATATATGTATGTATATCTTATCCACTTCAATATTTTGGAATTAAAAATCAATTTTCAACTTTTAACTACATTTTTTTTGGTTACAAACTTTTGAAATAATATTTTTTAGTTCTTTTAGTTCCAACATTTAATTTGGAAATTATTTCTTATTTATTTTATTTTGTTATTTTAATTTTTAAATAAAAAATATTTTCTCAAGTCTTTATGTAGATTGTGGGATTGGAAATTTAATTTTCAGTTTCTAATTACAATTTTTTTGTTATAAAAATTTAAAAACCAACTTTTTATTTTTTTTTTTCAATTTAAATTTTTGATTTGAATTTTTTTTATCTGTTACAAAAATAAAAAAAATAAATATTTTATAACTTACGGGATAAAAAAAATAAATTTTCTACTTCTAACTACAAATTTTTGGGTACAAATTTTTAAAATAAAGTTTTTACTTTCTTTTAATTCCAATATTTGATTTGAAAAATATTTATTATTTGTTTTTTTTTTGTTACAATAAATTTTAAATATAAAAAATTAATAGAGGTTTTGTTTTCGAAATAAAAAATATTAATTTCCAAGTTCTAGCTGCAATTTTTCGGGTAAAAAATTTTAAAATTAAATATTTCTTTTTTTATTCCAAGATTTGGATTGAAAAATATTTATTACTTTTTTTTTTTGTTACTCTAATTTTCAAAGAATATTTTTTTGACGAGTTTTTGGTTTTAAAAACTAAATAATTACAAATTGTTCTGATATAAAAAATTTACTTTTAGTTGAAAAATCAGAAGTAAAAATCTGAAATTTTATTTTAATATCATTTTTCTTTAATTTGCAGCTCTGATAATACCATAAAAAGAAAAAAAATGTTTGAATGCCTACAATGTGTCTTTTTATATTATTATTACAAATTATATAAAATTAATATTTATATAATTCATTTATATATGTATATTCATACAGCTAAGTTATATAAGAAAAATATTTAGCATTTAACTGCTTTTATATAATAAAATGAGTATACACACACTGCATCGCTTCATTTACTTGACTTAATGAAAATTAAGTGAACTTAGATGTTTGAACATTTTTATTTATTTAGTCAACTAAACCAACGGCAATAGAAGGGAGCACTCACATAAGCAAATAAATGCACACACATACAAAAGTATAATATAAGTATGTACATATATGTATACAAAGTATCAGATCGAGTAAATATGTAAGGATAGATGCTTAACTTTGAAAAATGTATCCTTGTATCTAAACAGTACGTGTGTAGAGAGAAAAAAATAGATGCAGTGGTAAGTAATGCACAATTTACGGTGACAAGAAAATCCATATACCTGCATACATATGTACGTATATACATACTTATTATGCGTAGCGATATACATATGTATGTACATACATATCTATATATTCATTCAAACACACGTCCACTGATTTGTGTTGAATTACGCGATTGAATGCGTTTCAGAGATTTTTTCAGTTCACTTTTCGAATTATTTTCTATATATTATCTCGAGCTGTTGTTATTGTTGCTGGCTGCATTGTTTTTATATTCAATGAATATGTGCGTACAGATGTACATACATTTGCAGCTATATACACGCTCAATATATATATATTTATTTATATACACGTATGTATATCTGTAAAATCGCCTCGCGTTTTGTAGTTTTGAGAGTTTAGCCACTTTTCGAGCGAACGGAACAAAGAAACTGACGTAATCGTAAAACTGTTTGCTGATTTTATTTCACATTCCTACAAGAAAGATGTGTATGTTGATTTGCAAATTATTTTTGTTAATCAATAAGTCTGCTACATAAACTTTTTTGCTTTTGTCAACACTTGAGATGTTTCGAAATACATATGGATTTTCAGTGAGGCGCAAGCATATCTTTTGGGTGAATGCAAAATAAAGCCTATTGCAAAATTAAACGAAAACAAGAAAAAAATATATAATAATTACCATCAACCCTTTACAGAGGCATTTTTTCTAGTATAAAAAGATTTTTATCTTGATTTTGATCATTCAATTTGTATGGCAGCTATATGCTATAGTGATCCGACAATAGCACTTCCGACAAATGTGCAGCTTATTTGGTAGTAAATGACATGTGCAAAATTGCAGATCGATAACTCGATAAATGAGGGACAATTAGTGCTACAAATGTCGTGGCAACTTAATACTATATATGAAACCCAATTTAGTTAATTAATGTATACATATATACATATATGTATGTATACATTAAAATATTTACCCACTAACTACTCTACACCTTCACACATCGATTTTTTTCACATTTTGTTTGTTGTTGTTCTTCGCCACAAAGTTGTGGCGCTTTGATTCACTTCAAAACACTATGGCGTGCCTGACATTTCCTTTGTCGCAACCACAAAACGCACGAAATTCATAAAAAAAAAACACACTTCGCCACACTACACCACACAGCGAACAGAAGCTACAACAATTATAAAAGCCAAACCTCGTTATTCAAAACGTAATAATGACTAAATGTCATTCAACCGATGTGAATGTGACACGTTTAGGCAGAGTCACAACAGCTATAAGCAACAAAAATAAGCAAAAATGAATCAATTACAAATTACAGAAATTTTTTGTTTCCTTTTTTTTCAAAAAGTGCAGAAGTGAAGCAGAGTTTGACCGAAAATAAGGCGGTTATGGGCGAGTATGCACGCACACATCGGTTATTTATGGTGCTTGCACAATGAATGGGAGAGCGGTGGCAACGAAAAAAAATCAAGCAATAGCTAATAAAAAATTACGAAGATGTTAAAAAGGAGATACGAACAATGGTATAATCGTTTTCAAATTATTTTCTGTTATTTTTTAATTTTTCTTAAATAATTTATGTATTTTTTGGATTATTTGCGAATATGATTAAATTTTTTGGAATTATTATTAATTTTAAAATATTTCAATTTGTTAATTGCTTGCTGATTTAAGAAATTAATACACTGAAAAATAATTTTAATTTTTGTTTAATTATGAAATATACAACATATTATTTTTATTTATTTATGTTTTTGTTTAGAAAATTATATATTTATTTTCTTTTCTTTTATATACCTATATAATATATATATAGGTATATATTAATTAATTTTATTATTTTATTTATGTTTTTTTTATGCTTTATAAAATAATTATATAAAAAATTAATTTTTATTTTTTTTTATATACATATGTATGTACATATTGCATTTCATATACATAGTATTTATGAAAGTGTTTATTTACTTAATTTCATTTCAAAAACCAATAAGTTAGTTCGAAGATGTTAAAAAAATTCAAATATTGGAATAATGGTTTATAAATTGTTTTCTATTCTTCTCTTTTTTAATTTTTCTTAATTAATTTATATACATACATACATATATAATATATTTTTTCATTATTTGCGATTTTGGTTAAATTTTTTTTGAATTACTACTAATTTTAAAATATTTCAATTTGTTAATTTTTTTCTGATTTAAAAAATAAATTAAAATTTTTCTAAATTATGAAATATTTTATTTTTTACATTTTTTTTTTATTTTGAAAATTATTTATTTTATTTTCCTTTATAATAATTTATATATTAATTATATTATTTTGTTTATGTTTTTTTTATTTTTTTATGGATTATAAAATAGTTATATAAAAAAATGTAAATTCTGTTTCATATACATATGTATGTATGTACATATTTAATTTTATATAGCATTTATGTAATTATTTAATTTTATTTCAAAAATCAATAATTTAGCTGTTTATTTATCTCGGTACAATTCAGAGCTCACACTAGGATAGCTTTTCTTAGAGGAGTCTATCAATCAATTTTTCAGAGTATGTAGCGAAAAAAAAAACATTCCAATTTTTTACCTACCCTAATGTATGTATGTACTTTATATGAAATTACTTATTTGTTTATTTTCTTTAGTAATTTGTATGTTTAAAATTTTTTTTGACACACCCTAATGTATGTATTATATATGAAATTACTTATTTATTTATTTATATTTTTGTTCTTTAATAATTTGTATATTTAAAATATATTTCAAAAATTAATAAATCAGCTAATTAGTTGTACACAGAAGTAAGTAAGTATGTGAACAGAAATACACACATGTACATACGTACATATGTATTTAAGAATATGGATTTTCGAAACTTTCACTCATTTGAACTTCTAATTTATTCCTACTCAGCTAAATTTTAAATAAAATATTTTATACTACACTAAATTGAAATGTTAACACATAGGCAAAGCCAACCAGATTACTTAGTATATATATACATACATACATATGTATATTATACAATAGAAGCAGAAATATTTAATTACTCTTAGTTGTTGTTGCTTGAGAAGAGAAACAGCGGCGATGCAAAGTACAAAATAAATCCATATAAAATGTCAATATGTACAAACGTTTATATTTGCTTACATATTTACATATATATACACCTATATGTGCATACTTATATAATGTATAATTATATAAATCGGCTAAAACAAAGCGTCGGATAGTTTTGTCCACATTAACGCGCATTAAACTGAAAGACGAGCGCAACTATCGATAACCGATAAACCAACAAGCATACCGAGTCACCAAACGACTGCCCGACCGACCTACCGCCCAACCAGCCCGTTGTCGACACACACCAAGCGCTAAAAGCTAAAACTTGACGTTGCTGCTGATAGCGCGACGCGTTATATTGCGTCGTCGTTTATGCTTATGCCAAATGACGAAGATGTGTCATTGGGAGTTGTTGCACTGCCAAGCGAAGAGTGGGGCTGTGGGTTGGGTAAGGAGCTTTTACAGTGTTGGGTGAAAAAAAAATTCGTATACAGATTTGGAATTTATGAAACTGAATTGGGGGCCACTTTAGATAGAAAGAAAATATTGCAATTCATTATTAGATCTATATCTTTCGCAGATCGGAGTTGAAACCTTTGACAAAATGGAAGGTTATAGACAAATTTTAGCCTACGAAAGAGCAAACTATAAAAATAATATGCATTCTAGTATTTTTATGAATATAACTCGAAAACGAATGTGCTGTGGGGTCGAAGCGTCAGTCAAGTTAGTCAGTTCAGTGCGTTTTTATCAAAAAATTATGTGTCTTTTATTTGAAGACGCAATAAAACTGAAATTTCTTTGTGTGTGTACACTTTAATTGCACGCCACTGTGCAACCAGGCTGAGTAAGTGCTAGGATGTCGGAGGACGTTTAATGGCTTGTGCGAAATCGCAGGCGAGACATATTCCAGTTGAACGCGACATTGTCGGAGCATTGCTAGCAAACTTGTCGCCATGCGCCAACGACAACGGGTGTGGTATAGTACTGGAGGAGAAACTTCTCTACTTTTAACTTCATTCTTCACCTACTTATGTACCTACTTAAGGCTGTACATGCACCCATAAATACATAAGTACATGTATGAGTAGCTGCTATCTTTATCTGTTCAATTCCATTTAGTAAGTTTATCTGTCTGTCCGCGCAACGTGTGCCTATAATTGTCCTCTTTTTGCGCTCCAGCAGCGCGTCTCGTTGAGATTTATTTGGTGCTTTAGTCTGTGCCGTCCGTCCGTCTGTCTGTTCGTCTTGTGAGCGCCCTTGACAATCAGCTCGTACATCTTGACTGACTTTCTAACTAACCAAACGCCTATTTTTTCATTATTCTTGCTTACGCACAGTTTCTTTTGCCGCTCAGCTTCAGTAAATTTTCATATTCTCTTATTATTAGTGTATCTACACTTAATTCAGTTAGCCACTTAGTCAAACTGCCACTCAACAACGCGTTCCGGTTGAAACTCACCGCTAATTTCAATGATTGAAATCTATAGGCGAATCGTTTAATAGCCATATACGAGAATGTGCTCGTATATATAGCCGTAGGTATATTTATTAGCTTGTTTACAACAAGTTTACGCTCATCATACTTACTTGCAAACATACGTACATACATATGTGGTTAGTATGACGAATATGAAGAGTATTAAAGCGTACGAACGAAATATGAGAGTACTGGGGCGAAAAAGAAGCATAGGCGTCAAAAATATTATTATTTTTTTTATTTAGATACAAATTATATTCATAACTCAAACATCCAACCATTTGAGTCGAGTATACAAAAAAAACATTATTTGTAAGATTTACCATATAGAAAATTATCTCAACGATATCTTTCAAACTTTGGGAACTAGAAGAAGAAGAAAATACTTTTTCGACTACCCAATAACATCTCTTAAACTCTAGTTCTGTTAGATTTATCATATCTAAAATTAACTCAACCGTATCGTTGAAACTCTAGTAGCTAAAACATTGCCGTTATGTTTTATTCTGAAAAAGTTTTCTAAATCGAAATGTTTAAGTATGCTAATCTTCATATTTGTATCTTTTGAGTTATGACATTTTTGTAATAAAGCAGCGAAATCAACGACCAATTAGACACCATGACTGATGAGATAATATTTTAATTTCAAAAGAAAAGACATTAAAACCAAAAACTCAAATATATTTATTGTCCATAGCTTATAGAGCTTCCATTATATAAAAAAGATTATTTAAAGACAACATTATTTTTCAAAAAAACATGAAAAGTCTTGAACTTCGGCTGTACCGAAACTATAACACCCATCATGAGCACATTTCTCAAGCATAGAAGGGGATCGAAAATGCTTTATCTTGCGTTTGGGCGGCGAATTTGTATGACGGCTATATGGCGTAGTGGTCTGATCTGATCAATATCTTCGAATATTGTGGTCTTGTCTTGGATAATAATTTATGTCAATTTTTGAGCATATCTTGTGAAATAAAGAAAAAATCCATACAAGCACTTGATTCCGATCGGTCAGTTTATATGACAGCTATATCCATAGTGATCCGATGTCTCTGACGTTTCCTTTTAGCTATTACAAGCTGCCTAATAATAAGACCTATTTGCCTGTTGTGGTATAAATATTACGAAATTACAAGTTCACTTTTACAAAGTTTGAGCTGAGAATGCAGTCTTTACCTTACCTAACTTCTGATGAAATGATTGTTAAAGGTGGAAAATTCAAGACTTAGAAAGTTCTATGTACATACATGGAACTCCTTTTGTTAATAGGAGAATCAACATTAAAATCCAGTTGATAGCGATGACAGTCCGGATGATAGTGTCTGGATCTCGTTACAGAACATCACCGAGCCAGCCCCAGTTTCTTTTGAAAAACTATTCTAGAAAATGCTGCAAATGTTGTGAAAGTATTAAAAACTTGCAGCTTTTACATGTCAGAGACTACGAGATTCCATGTATCGCAACCGAATCGAATGTTTGAATGATATGTCCATGACTTTCGACTAACAATAAACGTTGTTAAAATCCAGGTGATAGCGCTCCGGAGGATTATGTCGGGACCTTGTTACAGAACATCACCGAGCCAGCCCAATATTTTTTTGAGAATTTTTCCAGAAAATGTTGCATTCTGCGAAAGCATCGGTGTGTGAAAAATTGCAGCTTTCGGATTTCGGAAACTACGAGATTACATGTTTCGCAAACGACTTGAAAGATAGAATGATAAATCATGGACCTTCGACTAACAATAAACGTTGTTTCAGAAAATTTTAATCAAATACTTGAAGATATATGTACAGTGTCGGTCAAAACATATAGGACTCATACTCTCGCAATTATCGCTTGAGAAGTGTAGAGAGTATATCAGTTGTTATTATGGAATAAGGAATATTTTTTGCTGTTATAATAATATCTTCGTTACGGTACAGTACTGGCCGATTTCTTCTCCATTGGAATTATAATCGTTACTGAAGGACATGTTGTTTGAATGGTGGGTTTGCTTCATGAAGCTTCGAACTGTTGAAGATCTCAAAGAGAACAAGCCTCGAGAATGCAAAACCGAAAATGCCGAATGCAAAAAGTGTATCTTTGGTATCATTAAACTGTCTTCTTGAACTTACATATTTACGATTAAGAAAGGTCTAAGAGAAGTGTGGTGAACTAATAAAACTTTGAAACAAGTAATGGTGATAATGCTAGACAACACTTGGCTCAGATTTTTTAAAAAGAGGACGTTTTTGGGTCATATGACAGCTTACAGCTGACGTTTGCCTTGCTTATAAACCTCATAGAAAGACTATTTTAACTGAAGTGTGTACTCGATTTGCCTATCGCGCTTCGTGTACTAAGTATATAAAAAAGTAGACAACGTTTAACTGAAAATTAAAATATATTTACAAAAAATCGGTTTAGTAATAGCACACAAAATAAAGCAAATAATACTGCTTACTTTATCATAATGATTACCTAATTAATAAATTCAAATATTTGCATAGTAAACTCACGATTACAACAAAAACAAAAACCACAGCGAAAAATTGAGAGAGAATGGGTAATATACTAGTTAGGTCGATGAATCAAAACTTAACGATTTTCAGACAAAAGCGAGTCGTCGAGGCTACATAAGTTACACACCATAATAACGGAAGAGTATGACAAACGAAAACATAATAGAACAAATTGAAATCAAATCGAAGACTATATAGTGTGGGTAGTGAGAAAAATCAGAAGAACGAAAGGGTATAAAATATGCAGAATAAATATAAACTAAGAGTAAAAGTAAAAGAAAACTGTCGAGATTAAACGATGGTGTACAGCAAATTGGTGCAAAAGTTTGTATGTAGAGAGCGTACATTTTTATATACATATTTATGTATTTATGTATATAGTACAAATATATGGCTGTACAAGGCATATAGCGCGGAGTACATAGAGATAACCTGAATGCTAAGAACAGATGGAGTAGGCAAAGGGGGCTCTTGCAGGCACAGCAGCAGCACTTGAAAATATGCGCGCATGTATTTATGAGGTAAGATGGAATACATACGAATAGCAACACGCAGAAAAAAAATATTATAATAAAAAATTCAATCGACCGAACAACAGGCCATCCAACCGACTGTCAGGCAAATGAAAAGGCAGTGTGCGAAGGCAGGAGGGGGACGACAAAGCACGTCGTTGGCAGGACGGGAGCGGTGGGCGAAGCAAAACAAAAAAAGCAAAGCAAAGCAACAACAGTAACAACTAGCGGAGGCAGCGAGAGTGGGACGCGTAAGGAGTGGAGCAGGGCAAAAGTGGGAGCAAGTGAATTGCGGAACTGGTGAGTAGTAGAGTGGAGCAAAGCAAAAAAAAATCAACAACAAAAAATATATAAAATAAAATGGAAATAGAATGGCAAAAAATCACATTGGAAGGCAAGGTGGTAGCCGGGTATGTGGTGGATGCTTGATGGCAGTTAAAAGCGTTGGAGCGGTGGAGCAGCAGTTGGGCGCTAAAACAAACACAAATACACGCAGCTACTTGCATAGCTTGTAGACGCGTTAATAAAATATATCCGAGAGGAAGGAGTATATTGTATGTATGTACAGTATGTTTGTATGTTATTTGTGTACGTATGTATGGTTGTATATATATTTATGTCGATTTGTAGTAGGCATGAAGGCAAAAATTGTGTGATGCGACCGAAAGCGAACAAAAATGAAATAAAGTAACAGGAAAAAATCATATCACAAACAGCAATCAACCAACCGAACAGTCAGTGGACAGTCTTAAAACAAAATCAAGTACGGAAAAAATAATAAAAATTCATACGAGTGCCAATCGCTGGCAAATGTATCCACTTGCATGCATACTACATGCATATATACCTAAGTACATACATACCAACGAGTAAAATTGTATCGCTTTGCACCGAATGGGGCGAGTATGCAGCCGAGAGGGTGTGCAAGGAAAGGCAAAAAAAAAACGACACGAAACAAAAAAGACATCTGCAAACAGCACTTGGCACTCAGTGCAAAACATTAAATTGCATGGGAGTAGAGTAGAGAGCAGTGCAGCGGGCTACCGATATTAGTGTCGCTCGGCAATTTGGTGGTCCGAGAGTATAAGAATGAGAGCGCATACATATGCTGTGCAGAGGAAGCATTTGCAAAAAGCACGAAAAAAAGTATCAGCAACAACAACAACAATAATAAGCGCAAATAGTGTTCAACGGGCGTTGCTATTTCAAGAGGTTGCAGAGGGCTAAGTGGTCGCGGGTTGTATGAGGCGGTGTATTTTAATTGTGTTGTACTCATATTTACATATATACATACATACATACATACATGCCTAAGTAGTTGCGAATGTGTGTATACATGAATTCGAAAACTTTGCCACGGTACATGGAAAGTATTTAAAAAAGCCACATTTTCTTAAAGCGTTTCAAATGTTTAATTAGGTATGTGCATATGTATGTATGTTTGTTTGTTGTTATCTTTGCTTTAGTTTAATTTTTATGTTTTTATTTTTAACGCTTCTCCTCGAGCAGTTGGTGAAAATGAGACAAAAGTTGCTTAGGCAGGATTGCATTTTAATATGCACGAGTAAATATGTAAATACATATGTACGTACATAACTATATACACTTGTACATTCAAATTCAATTTATTTATTGCTGCTTATTTAGTTTTTCACACTAAGGTGCGAAGATTTATCGGCTAAGGCGATTTAACTTAATAATTATACCGACTATATTCTTCAATTATGTTTTTTGTTTACGTGTGCATAGGATAATATGTAGAAATATGCCTTTTATGCATAGTATCTACACTTGCGCTCACATAAATAAGCCGCTGCATGACAAAATTACGGTTCAGATGTTCCAAGTAATGTTTATCTTTATGTTTATCCAAAAGAAACCGCATTGGTCTTTTAAGAAAATTGTCAAAGAGATAGGGACCTGACCCTAAAAGCTGTATCGCGTTATTAAACATTTAAAAAAGATGTATTGTACGTATTGACAGAAAGAAAGGTTCTGGTAAAAAAATGGGGCTATATGATCGTAAGAAGGCGAAGAACGCTGTGACTATCCTCAAGAAAGATCCAAGCATTTCGGGCAGAAAATTGGTGAGGAAGGCCGGCTGTACAAAATCTTTCGTACACAGGACGAAGAAGGAAGCTGGGCTGAAGACGTTCTGGATAGAAACGACGTCAAGATCAAAACCGCAATATAACGAGCTAAGAAGCTGACGAACGATTTTGTAAAGAAATTCAAATGCATAAGGAATGACACAAGACCTACAAATGGACAAGAATTTTATACAGTCGATTTTTTGTTGAAAATTCAAAACCAAAAAATGTGACAAAATTTCCACAGAAATTTCTTGTGTGGCAGGCCTTTACATCGGGTACAATGAACTGCGAAATATATGCGAAGAAAGGCCTGACCTCACTTCATATCACTATAACAAAGCAGCCTTAGAGTGGTTCCAACGGAATGGAGTGATTTTAGTACCCAGAGAACACCTAACTCACCTAACTATCCAGAACTAAGACCGAATGAGATATACTATGCTTTATAAAAAAGGAGGTGAAGGCAACAAAAAAAGTGACCAAAGACCTTCAAAACTTTAAAAGAAAGTGGTCTTCAGCAGCTGTGAGAGTATCGTACAATACCATAAAAGCACTACTGGACGAGGTTCCCGAAAAAATAAAAAAATTATTAATTAAACATAATTCTTGCTGCCTTCTACCTTTTTTTCAAATTTAAAATATATATTTTTAAAACAATATTTTCTTCTTCTTTACTGGCGTAGACACCGCTTACGCGATTATAGCCGAGTCAATTAATATCCAAAAATTATTACAAAAAAATCTTCTTAAATTCACATCTATTTTATTGCACAACACTGTGGTTGCTATTATTAGGAAAAATGTTTAAATAATTTCTGTATTTCGGTACATTCGTTATTATCTAATGGGCAAGTGACATGACCGATGTATTGTATTATTATTTTAAGGCAAGTCGTGTATAATCCGTTATAATTTTTCAATTTCTTGAACAATTTGAACACACAATATATATTACTAACAAATCAACTAGAATACTCACAGTGACACTCATATTTAACTCACTCACTGATATTTAAATTTAAGCTGATTAATACTAATTTCTGTGTGTAAGTATGTATGTATGTATGTACATATGCACATATGCTGTATATAAGAAAGTATGTTTGTGTGCTGGCGTGCCATCTAAACGTTTTATTTGCATTTTTAATTTTTATTCTGTGCTCCTTTGCTACACTCTATTCTACATTTTGTTAATGTTGTTGTTTCATTATTATAATAAAATGTTTCTGGCATTTATTTATCTGTCAACACTTTTACCTTTTTCACTTACTTTGAAACTGTAGTTTTATTCAATTTACTTTTGTGTTTTTGCATTTATAGCTTGCGAAACACTTTGTTGCGATAACTACGCCACTATTATCTGTGTGTTTTTGCACTTTTTCATACGTTTTGATTTTTTCTACTATAATTTGTTATCTTTATGGTTTATGGTTTTTATATTATTTATTTCTTTATCTTTTATCTTTTATTTTTATTTTTCTTTTTCTTTTTTAATTTTTATTTTTAAGTTTTATTTTTACTTGTATTTCCGTTTTCGTTGTGTTTTTAATTTTTTCACCAACTACTGGCTCCAACTAACAATGCTCGGCTAAACGAGTCAATGTACAAACATATTTATTTATTTTTTATTTTTATGTATTTATTTATATACACACGCACAAACGTATAGAGTATTTTTGCACTGTCTTGAGTTAAGTATTTTTTTGCGTTGCTTTTCGACATTTATGCACAAAAATCACTGTACACCAACATTTCCATGTACATACACAAGTGGGTTGTATGCTTGCTTGCATGTATGTAGGCAGGTATGTCTGTGGATTTTACTTTGCTGCTATACGGCGGCTACTGTTATGCTGCTGCTGCTCGCTGGCGCTTTTGGTTGTGTGTTGTGGAGGAGAATCGCGTGGTACTACTCGCAGATACATTATTATTGTAGCGCACGCGAATTGAGACTAAAAAGTCGAAGAGAGATGTGATTTTGTGTAAGCACGGCAACACAGAAAGCCCAAAACGCATTGGCAGCAGCGCGACCGTGGCATAGCGAGTCGCATTGTGAGCGCTGACGTTGTCGTTGACGTCGCAGTGAACTGTGTGTGCGCGCGCTAAGCCCATAACAGCAAAGCCAATTGCAAAACTAAAGGTGAAATAATAGCAACAACAACAACAGCAAGAAATACAACAAACATCAAAACAGTGGCAGCAGAACAACAGGAACCAAATGGAATGGCCAAAGTGGAAATGATATGAGACGTCGACGTTACGGCAATGCGACGGACAACAGATAGACGACGACGACGAACGACGCTTAGCGGACGTTGTACGATATATGTAGATATGTATGCGCATGTACATATATGACTGTATGTGCGTTACGATAACGAAGCAAAGTCTCGTCGACGATGATGACGACGCCGACAACAGCAACGACGACAGCGACAGCGACAACGAAACGGTTAAAAGCCACACAAGAACCAGAAGTTCAGCAAAAGCAACTACAATATTGTATAATTGGGATTTGAATTACTAGCAGCAGTTCGGCAACCAACAAAACCGCAACGCATTAAACAGCAAAGGTTGAAATAGCGTTCGGCGTTCGGCGTTGGCGGTGGGGCCGCGTGTGTTTGTGTACGCCGCTAGGTATTTGTGCTTTCAATCGCTACAAATTAAACTAAACGATAGCGTGAAAATATCGTGTTGTTGAAAAGTAATTGTTCTCATTTATTTATGCATTCATTTGGCATATGATTTATTATTGAGATATATATTTTCCAAAAACAATTATTAAATGGTTTTTGAGAATTTTTAGAGGTATTTTTATAACTTAAGGAGGGTATATTAAGTTTGCGCCGAAGCTTGTTACGACCAAATGGAAATATCGAAGACCCTATATACTTACATACAGTTTATGGACAATAAAATAGAATCATCCGTGGTACTAATTTTTCAATTCTCAAAAAAATTATGAATTTGATTTAAATTCAACTAAGTTATATTTTTATTATGTACTTCATATCAAGTGCTATTGGTAGCAGTAAAATATTGGAACAAAAGAATTCATAAATATTACAAAAACATAGGTAAACAATATATTTCAAAAATTCGATGGACAAAAAAATAGAATCAAAAACTTTTTCAATAAAAGAAAAATATTTTTTTAAGGGAACTAATAGAAAAATTGGTAGTACATTGTAGTGTATTCTTAATCGTGTAATCCCGATGCACATCTTCTAAGCATAGACCTAATTAGGCTACCGAAAGTGTTTATGTGGAACAGAATACCAGACCTTTGTCCCTTCTCTCAGAATTCTGCTTTATTTTTCGGTTTAAGGGGTGCAATATTTTCCTTAACAATTTTCCGTAAGTTTTTGATGAGATTCAGATCTGCTGATTACTCTGGCCAAGCCATAACGCTAGCACCATGATCTGAAAACCACTTTTTGGCAAGACCCGAAATATGTTTCGGGTCGCTCTCTTGTTGGAATTGCCAAATGCAAAGCCAATTCCAACCAGCATTTGAGAAATATGAGATTATCTAAAACCTTAACGTATTTATAGCGGTCTATGTTTTCTTGTATCCAAAATATAGGTCCCGGAACACAATATGAGAAACAATACTAAACCAATATATTGCCCCCACAGCGTTTGAAAGACCTAGTCGTGTAGCGGACGCACATTTCTTTGTTTTTTGGACATCGGACTCATGCATAACTACCATTTCCTATCATATTAATTTTGCATTGAGACTATAAAATGTCGAACCATTTTTTCTTAATTTTCAGCTCCGCCCTAATTAATGTGTCGTTTTGCAAACTGAGTACGATCGTATCTATGCCATTTTCTCAGCATTGGCACCTTTCGGGACCATGTGCCAAAGCAATTTTTCTCCACAAGTCGTCTTCTTACTGTTCTCGAAGAAATTTTTGCAAATAATTCTTATTGAATAGCTGCAGAGGCCTTTAACGGTACGCGCATCGGCAATCATGCAATATTTCGAACGACTTGCGCAGTCATTTTTTTGTGATCGGGCTATTTTTTCAGACATTTTAAGGCATCAAACACAAATATTTGAGACATATTTCATATATTTGCAATTTGCCGTTACGCATGACCCATCCCTTGCAAATTTTGGACGCACAATCTTTCCCCCTCTAAACAATGTTTTGCTTGACCCATTTTTTTAAATAAATTCATAATTGATACAATTATTCATTCCACAGATCTAATTAAGTTAATATAACTACTTTTTACGCTTTTTAAATTCAACATTTTTCATTTATGAAACTATTTCGCTATTGATTCTATTATTTTGTCACTAAGCAAGAGGCATGCTATTTACACTTTTTAAATTACAGTTAACTGTAAAACACGACAATGCTATCTTTTCCTCTTTTTTAAAAGTACATATTATTGCCTTTGTTATTATGCCGAAAAGTTACTACATAGATGAAAAATTTCAAAAAAATATGATATTGTTTCAAAGCAACACCTTTGATTCTATTTTATTGTCCATAACTGTAAGTATGTACATATATAATTATATACTTATACATATGTAGGATATTTACTATATACTTATATAAATGATCAGCGTCACGAGCTGCGTCCATTTAGCCATGTTTGTCTTTCCTCTATATGTATATCCGTGAACTTATTCCTCATTTTTTGAGATAAAAATCTGTAATTTTACACACCTGCTTTTTTCCCAAGAAGCAGTTAATTAGTGAAACTGTCAATATTGAATATCTAAGCATATACAGTAGCTGCCATACAAACCGAGCGTTTAAAATCAATTTCTTGTATGGAAAACTTTTTTATTTGACAAGATATCTTCACAAATTTTGGCAAAAAATATTTTTTAAAGACACGCTATAATTTTCGAACAAATTCTGCAGATCGGATCACTATTTCACATAGCTGTCATACGAACTGATCGATTCAAATCAACACCTTGTATGGAAAACTTTTGTATTATACAATATATATTCACCAAATTTGTTATAGATTATTGTTCAAGATAACGTATTGTTCGAATCGGACTACCATAGCATATAGCTGTCATACTAACTTACCAAAAAAAATCAAGTTCTTTTAGGGAAAACTTTTTTAATTCACAATAGATCTTCATGAATTTTGGCACATAATAATATTCAAGAAAATTCTTCGAACAAATGGTTCAGTTCGGTTCACTTTAGCATATAGCTGACATACAAAATAACTGATCAAAGTCAAGTTCTTGCAGGGAAAACTTTTTTATTTGACAAAATATCTTAACGAAATTTAGCACAGATTATTGTCTAAAACAAAGCTACACTCTCCAAACATATTGTACTGATCAGATAACTAAAGCATATAGCTACCATACAAACTGACCGATCATAATCATCTTGTTTGATTTTTTTATAAACTTCTATGCCGTAAAAAATGCTCCTCTGAAGGGTATTATAGCTGCTTCGAAACTGAAATTAAAATTTCTTCTTCTTATATTATATATTTTTGGGGCACCATGGCGTATACGCAACCAATAAGCAATTTAATTTAAGCTTCAATATTGTGACTTTGTTATGACTTTAATTGAATATACTCCGTGAAATAAATATTTTCAAGCACCTTTGTATATAGCAACTAATGGCTTGTTTTAAATATAAAAAAGATATAGGCATACTCGTCCATAAGTCAAGTGCGGCTGCAATTAAACATAGTACTTAGTGTATACTGCCTGTCGCATGAAAACATTCGAAGTAACGTTAGAAAGTATCACGGAATAATAGACTCAACATATACATACAGAAGTATATATATATATATTATATATAGCTAGTGTTTTAGAACACAAATGAAGTCAGCAAAGTACAGAAGAAATAAAAATTTGCAAAAATTTACATATGTCGGAACATACAGATGTACATACATATTTATATACATACATATATTTATATATACAAGTATGTTTGTGAATTGCTACAATGCGATAGGTTATGGTACGGCCGGAGGCGGAGGTAGCACAAAGCCGAGACAAAGCGAAGCGAATAAACGAGCTGTCAGAGCTTTAAGCACCGATTGTCGTTATGGTTGACGTTAGCAAGAGCTAGTGATTATTGTTGTTTTTGCTAATGTATTTTTTTTTTATTATTATTATTGTCAAAGCCGTTACCATTTGGTTGCCAACCAAACACAGCTAATAAACAACCCATCAAACGTACGAACATACAAACAGACAGATCCACCTAACTAAACTTTGTTCATATACGTTTATATGTTTATAAGATTATGTATATGTATATGTAGCAGTTTCCATTTATAGGTACATACGTAAGTCACGTGAACAAACGCTCATATATATTTTGCAATGTATTTCTGTACAAGTTTATGTGTACTTAAGTTAATGTTTGTGGGCTGTATGCGTGCTGCTGTGCGTAAATCGAAGAAAAAATAACATAACTTATAGGCATCTATGCTGGCTAAGCTCATTTATAATGCAGCGAAATAAATATACTCATGTATATGTATGTGTATATACAGTGAAAGCTCGATGAACAATTTAATAAGCGGGCATCTCTTATAAGTGGCTATATTTTTTGAACGCAAAACTTTTTGTGAAAAATAATTTTCACGTCAAGTAATTTTAAATTTAAATGTAATTATTTGAGGCTCACCCATTAGACGGAAAAAAGTAAGATGGGGTACGTTTATGGAAGCTTTCACAGTTTATATTTCTGTGATAGTGTGCGCGGATAAAGTATTTATATACATACTTATGTACTTATATAAGAATATGTACATAAATACATAACGTAGCAAAATCTATAGCTGCATTGGAGCTATAATACCCTACTCAAGTCTTATCATATAAAAGGGAATAAACAGGTATTTATTTTGGTTTTAATCGGTTAGTTTGTATGACAGCTATATGCTATAGTAATCCGATTGGAACAATTTGCTCGGTGATTATAGCGTTGCCTTGGATATTAATATATGCAAAATTTCATGACGATAATTTGTCAAAAAAAAGAGTTTTTCATACAAGAATTTCATTTTTATCGACTAGTTTGTATGGCAGCTATATGATATAGTGTTGCGATCTGAATAATTTGTTAACATATTGTAGCACTGCCTTGAAAAACAATACAAGTCAAATTTCATGAAGATATCTTGTCAAATAAAAAAGTTTTTCATACAAAAAGTTTATTTTTTCCGATCAGCTGTATGGCAGCCATATGATATAGTGGTGCGATCTGAATAATTTGTTAACATATTGTAGCACTGCCTTGAACAACAATACATGTCAAATTTCATCAAGATATCTTGTTAAATAAAAAAGTTTTCTAAACAAAGACTTGACTTTGATCGATCAGTTTGTATGGCAGCTATATGATATAGTGGTCCAATCTCAAAAATTTCACTGGAGATTGCAGAGTTGTGTTGGAAAATAATCTATACCAAACTTCATGAAAATATCTTGTCAAATAAAAGAGTTTTCCATACAAGAACTTGATTTTGGTCAAGTCTATTCAGGGTATAAATATTGTTATACATACATATATTGATATAATGATTCCAGCAACTAAGAAAAGCTAAACAAATATACACAAATAAGCTCAGATGTATGTACATACATACATATACTCGCATAAACAAGTGGCAGGACAGTTAAATCGCCGCAATTACACAAGTAACGAATGTAAATTTAATATGAGAAAGCGATGAGGCAACTAGAAGAAGCGGCGAAATATGGTATAAAACTAAAGCTTGACTGCTGCAAAAAAAGATAATTCAATAAAACCAATCTGACAGGGATAACAGTCGACAACAAAATGCCCACAAAACGTCAAATACAACACACAGGCACACAAACGCACAGAGCAAAGTATTTATGTACTTATGTATGTATGTGAATATATGCATTGCCAGCGGCAACGAACGACTGCTTAGACTGTCTGACGTGCGGACGCACAGACAGACAGTCCGGCAGCCAGTTAGCCAAACAGGCGACTTGACTGCCACGCTCCAGTCATCCAACTCCACCAGCCTTGCTCACACATTACACCCGTGTCTTAATGGAGCGCTAAAGTGTGAGGCTGTTGGTGCGGACATAAAAATGGTGTAGATACCGTGAAGTGGATGACGCCGTTGTCGTTGTCACCGCTGCCGCAATCATACATTTGGCATAACAACAACAACAAAAACAGCGAAAGCAACGCGACGCAGCTGGCAAGAGTGAGAACAACCGTCGCAGTCCATAATGGAAAACAAAACGGCGAATGAATATAAGAAATACATACAAAGTAGAAAATGGCATTCGCACTCGCACAATTATTATACAAAGCTGATGATGATGAATACAAAGTTACACAAACAACCAAACATACAAACAAATACCTGCAGATATATGTACATACTAAACATACCTACAAGTATAAAAACAAATATTAAGGCATATGGAAAAATATAGTTTTGTATCAGCTAAATGAGTCTATTTGCCCGACTAACTGACAGACATTCACTTGTTCGGCTGGCAGTCGTGCAAGGCGTCTGACCACCAATGTGTTACTTAGAGAAAGAAAATACGCACATAGCACACATACATACATGTATGGATATACACACATGTATGTATATAAATATAGTTGTATGTATGTATATATTGTGCACATATCATAAATATGAATAAACAAATGCGCACAAACCACACAGACATACTAACAAATTAAAATATATATGCAAATACATACAGACATACATACATAAATAAATAAATGTATATAGCTACTCGGCTTGTAGATATTTCTTTAAACTCACCGTCACCTCCACGCCAACCGCACAATTTGTACTTTAGCAGTAAGAAAAAAACAACAACAACAACAAGCATAAAAAAATCCACCAAACGAGAAATGTGTACACATACATATTAGAGAAAAAAAGGCTGGAAAAATCAAGTCACATTCCAATATGGCGTTGCTTTTGCATTTTTCGCTTAATTTTCGTTGACTTTCGCCCGTCGCGCTATCTTCTTTATGCCCAATGTTAGCGGCTATTTTGCTGTAAATTCTATTTCGCCACGTTGCAAATCATCGGCTTGCATTGTACTACTAGTTCTTATGCGCATACATACATACACACAAACATATAATAATTGCAGAAAAAAGTAGTGGAAAAAAACTGTGTTGTCATAAATTTATTTGTACACGCCATTTTCATACAATATTCTTACGATATGTCCGTCTAAAAATAGTTTCATCAAAATTATATCATTTGTTCTGTGGGAGATGAAGTCAACCCAAATGCTGTCGTTTAGTTCAAGTTGTGCTGGCTGCCGTTAATCTAAAGCATATTTAGTTTAGTGGGTCCAAAGCCGAGTATTTGAGTTTAACCTTGGTATAGTCCTATCATGAAGAAATGAGGTCAATTTGAAAAATCTGCTCAAGGTTTCTCCTTATAATACTTTGATGATGAGACACTTTTTTGGGCTGAGCAATCATTGAAATATCGATTGAGTTTATCAAGATTTCCAAACCTAATTCCTCGAAATAAGGGTCTGAATAGGAATCCAAGGACTTGATGTCAATTAGTGGACAAAAAAGTCAGATTTTCGGTGCCTTCCATTTTCAAAATCTCCTCAAGGTTTCTCCTTATTATAATTTGTTGATGAGACACTTTTTTGGGCTGAACAATCCTTTATCATAGAACTATCGATTGATCGGTTAGTTAAGTTTAATTTCTCCAAATAAGAGTCGGAATAGGAATTCAAGGCCTTTATGTCAAAAAAGACGCCCGCTGTTACAGACAGTAAAATATTTTGCTGACGGAGTCATAAAAAGTTCTAGGCGATATGTTCGTAAACAACCTATTTTTTATACTAGAAAACGTTGTATTTCACCTTTTTTACTGAAGTGGTCAAAATGATATCAGATTAGAGTGTAAAAAATCAATAAATGTGGAACACCGAAACTACCTGAGACCAGAGATTTCAATTCTTAATGAAACCTAAATATGTAGGTGGCAACCCAAAGCTTTTTCTTAAGGAGAAAAATAATAATTTTTACATAGGAATACAGGCAATGATTGAACGACTTCTTCTTTATTGGCGTAGTCAACGCTTACAGCCGAGTTTACAACTATGGAAACATGTGCAGAAGGTCACCCAAGTGGGGAAAGCTGAGCACTATTCACTTGGGAGTGACCAGAAACGATTCTTTTACATATAGTTCAAGACTTCCGGGCTTAGACCAAGTATTCTCAAAAGAGCCGCAAAAACATCCATTTGAAAGCGAGTTGAAGTGAGAAGGCGAATCATCCTTCCCCAGGGTTGCCCGCTGGGTTTGGAACCCGCCACGTAAAAAACATCCTCAATGAAATGATCAAAACAGCCTCGGATGAAAGACCCCTCTTTTGATGTCTATCAAAGGACTCGTCAAATTAATTTTTGAGATAATAGTAGCTCAAATGATCAAAAATATTATTCCTTCGATTATTACCAGACAAATATACAATAGAATTTTATATAACCCCTTAATGGACTTTTTTTTGGATATACTTAAGAAAAAAAAAGCTTTTTGAAGGAATTAATTGAGTAGTGACATCACACCCTAACATATATTATAAAAAACACCGTACTCAATAACAACTAGGTGAGTAAAACCACCCTTATACATAAGTCATTTAAGTGATTAGAGAGCAAATGTAATGCAGTCACAACTTAACTAAACCACCACAAACGTGAAGGTTAAATTCATACGAAAGATAACTGAAAAGTAAGTAGTAAACGATACTTAACTATCTATGTATTTACAATGCAAATATCGGACAAAAAGTATTTACCTTATACTCACAACAAATGACCGAAATGAAGGGCATGAAATTGGAGTGCTTCACAAACAAGGTGCAAACTTTAATGCAAAACATTGCTTTTTAATAATAATGCATGTACTATGCGAGTGCCAGGCAAACTCAAAAGTTTGTAACGTTTAAATGAGAGGGTGCCACCAAAATTCATATACAAAGTATATTTTGTAATTGACATAAAGCTCGTGTGAGTTTTGAAGTTTTGAAAAAATACATATATAACAAAAAAAAAATTATTGTGAAATTTCTCATACCAAAAAATGGCTTGAACTTGTTATTCAGTGCCCGCCTTCAGCAGCGAATATTATTAGCTTTGTTGGAACAATTCAAGGACGAAAAAGTCAAAAATGATTCCAGTTGAAGAGCGTAGTATGGTTTCATTGGTACAATATGAATCACCATGAAACATATATATAAAAACCATAGAAAAATAATTACATGATTTAAGCTTTTTTCTACTACTATAAGATCTCATTACTCATTGGAGAGAAATATGCGGCTATGAGGAGGTAATTGCCGAGACTGAGTAGTATTTTGAAAGAAAAACCAATCCAGAACAAAAATGGTTTCTAAAAGTTTTAAGATCGCTATAAAATCATCCTTTAGGAGCAATGAATTGATTTTCGTAATATTTTTCAGCCTGAGTGATAAAACAGATTTTGAATTCGCGATTCTTTCCGGTGACTTACAAATATTCCTTTCTCCATGAATAATTGTAAGCCACCTATCGTCTGGTCATATCTTAGGTAAGTCGAAACCTTCAACTCCTGGTATTTATCTTCTTCCTTTTTCAAACTTCTATAGTACTGCACCTAAACTCCTTTATAGATGACCCATCTACCATCCTATATTGTATTCACTTGTATCTAGGTTGTTACTAGTTAAATTGATTGGTAGAATGGAGCAAAGCTCAAAAATCGAACAGAGAAATTATAAAATGAAATAAAAATTGTTTTGATAGTTTTCAGATCGAACGAGGCAAGTCTTCAAACCGAAGGCTTTGTACCAAACATTCGAAATGATTCCACACACAAAATTTGGTTAGAAATATAAAATTTAAGACAAATTCTTTGTGCGATGTTTATCCATTGTAAAACTCTCAACGTACTACTAACCAAATAACTAACATAATAAAATATTAAGCATTTATAAATTTCAAAAAAAAAATATTATTTTAGCGGTTTTCATTTTGTAACGTCATGTTTTGTAACTGATAGGTGCTTTCGTTCAACAAATAGTTTCTAAAACCACAAAAAATTTTGTTGTGCTTTTGTTCAACAAATAATTTTTAAAATTATACACGAAATTTTATATATTTTCTGTTGCTGCTTTTATTATTTATAATATTTGGAATAAAAAAAAATTGTGTTCATTTTTAAAAATGTCTCACTGGCGGGTATTAGTTAAAATTAGAGCACACACAATTCTAGCCGCATGAGTAAATACCTACATATTTACGTGTGGTATATAAAAATAGCTGTCGAATATAATTATTCTGTAATACAAATACTTAAAATTAAAGCGTGTGCATTGTGGTAGTTGGCAAATATTTATTATTGAAAGACTAAATATAATTTTGGGAAAATAATTACATAAATAAATAGAATTTATTACTAGCATGGCTGAAATATACTGAAATAAGACAATAGACGAAATAAAAATGGCTTAAAATAAATTATAAAAAAATATCATACTATTATATATTATATAGTATATAAATTTATGCAAAAAGCGAAAACGTTAGATTGAAAGAGAATAAATAACACGAAATACATTGGGACAAAAAGGACCCTGAAATTGTAATTAACTTCCCCGTGTAAATGATATTTCAACAAGTTTTGCTAAGTTGGTAGGACTGTCCATAATTACAATGCAAATATAAGCACGATCTATCAACCAGTTTTATTACAGCAGTTGTTTAAGTTGGTACACTTCAGTAGTGCTTCGCGATTTCTACAATGGATGTGTATTTCTCACCAAATTTCGTGTGCAGAACCGTTGTGAATGTAGGAAAAGGCTTACGGCGATTCAAGAACACAAGCCTACAGGTGGTACAAAGCCTTTAAAGACGGTCGAGAAATCCTTGAAGACATGCCTCGTTCTGGATGACCTTCGACCCCTTCAACTGATTAAATATTAAAAAAGTGGAGGATATGGTGCTTGAAAATAGTCTGGCAAGTGTTAGATAGATGCCAAGAGAGCACGACATCTCTCGCGAATCGGTTCGAAGGATTTTGGTGGATCTTTTGGGTATGAAACGCGTTCTTACTCGACTCGTATTGATAAACCTTGATTTTGATTCATGATTGTGATCGAATTTAAAGCCAAAAACGAAGTTAGTACCATCGATCAACCACCGCATTCACCAGACGTGGCTCCGTCTGATTTTTTCTTACTCCCCAAACTGAAAGCGCCGCTCTGTGGGTCTCATTTTCAGTCGATCGAAGAGATAAAACAAAATTCGCTGAAGCAGCTGAAGGTCATCCGACAAAATCATTGACATAAGTGTATTACATCTGGTGGGTATTACTTTGAAGGCGGCAAAATAAATATTGATGAATAATTTTTAAAATTTCCGGTTATTTTTTGGTCACAATGTTTATGTACACAATTTTGAAAAAGTTATATTTAGTCCCGGAAAATAAGCAACACCGCATAGCATTTTTGAATAAAACAAATCGATAAACATCACTGTTATCAATGTATTCAATTACTTTTCGAGCATTCCTTACCTTATTTTAGCTTCTATTTATAGTTGATAAATTGCAAAGCATTTGTTTAAGGCAAACATAGTATACAAAATAAAATATTCGAGTCTAAAAATGAATTTAAGTATATACATATATAAGTACATATGTACATATGTAGGTATACCTTGGCACATATCACTCAACACGCGGTAAAAGAAAATAATTAGGGCAACTAAGAAAATAACAAACTCTATTATAATTTCCGGTTCACTGGCCGGCACTAGATATTAAAAGAAAATTTATGGACTTAGAAAATTGTTTATTTTTAGTTTTGGTTAGCATTCACCTAGTGAATAAGAATAACAGCGCTTAGTCATAAGGTTGTAAAATGAAAAAAAAATATTAGTTGTTTTTTTAAGAAATTTGTTTTTTAATAATTAAAAAAATTATATATTTTTTAAATAATAAATGTATGTATTTCTTTAATAATAGTATAATTTTAGTTTAATAATAAAATTTAGTATTTTTTAAAGTGTTTGTTTCGTTAGGGGTCAGGGGGGATCAGATTCACCCAGCCATTTCTCCGACAGATGACATCAAAAAATTCCGAAAAAATTTGTTTATACACCCCACCATATACCTCATGATATGAGAAAAAATTCTATTGTCAAATAAAAATTTCTATGAAAAAAAATGTCAAATGAACAGACCAGATTACCCTATGACCCCTTAATAATTAAAAAAAAAAATTGTAATATTTATTTTTAAACATTTTTTTATAATTTTTTTAAATAAATTTTTTTAATAATTGTTTCACTTATTTTTAACATTTTTTTCTTTGTAATAAATGTTAGATAATTTTTTGGTAAATATTTTTTTTAAATATAACTTTTGAAAATTGTTTTTACTTATTTAAATTATTATTAATATTTTAGTTTTTAAAGTATTTGTGTTTTAATGAATTTAAAAAAAAATTAAAATATTTTTTTTTATATTTTTTTTGGTTAATATTTTTTTTGCTATATACATTTTTTTAAATTTTATTTTTTTTTAGTAGATATACATAATTCCTAATGCTTTGTATTAAGATTTATTTCCATTTAAATTATTCTAACAAGTGTTATGTTCAAGTAACAAGAAATATTTTTAATTTAGTGCTGAAGTATTTCATAAATACATACTATGTGTATATATGTTTATATGTTTATATATACCTATGTGTCTATACAATGTCTAAAACTCAAATATGCCGTGGACAAAGCTAATTTGTCAGCATGAAATCGGTGAATAATAAAAGTCATGTGTTTGGTGACTTGATTTTCATATGAACATATACATACATATACAAATGTATATAATTTATGTGTTCACTTACTATTTCACTTTATTATTTTTATTTTTCTCAAAGTCACAAAGAAATGAACGCCTGCACCCACAGATCGAGCGCACGATCGGCTGACTATCACTTATGTATTTACACATCAGCACACTAACTCACGTTGTATCTAAATGTAGTGCATATGTATGTATATACCACATATAAATATGTACATATGTACTTAATTATAATATAAAATGTGTGTAAAGAGACACTTGACTGTTGTGCGGCACACAGTATTACACTCACATCCGTATATAGTATACGTATATAGTACATATATACAATATTATATAGTGTCTGAAATGGCAACGCTCTGACAATGCGCTATAAATTGTCTTTCACATTTCAATCGCATACTCGAATAATTTAAAATATTTCACCGACATGACATGCTTACCTAATTAGGTATTTAATGCAATAAAATATCAGATAGCGACTGATAAAATAGCGAATAGCGGCGAATAATGCGTTGTGGCGGTTTAGCAGCGAGATATGTTGGTATTTTACGCAAAAAAAAAGCAAACAGTATAAACCAGAAGTGATATACATACATACATTGATACATTTGAATGATCAGGAGCAAAAATTGCGATCGGTAATCTAGTTATAGATATGCACGTGTCGCAGACGGTAGTTTTACAGCTAAATTTCAATTAATGATTTTATGTTCTTTTTTAAGAAAAATAAAATACTTTTTTCCAATATTTTTTTTTTCACCCTTTTTGCCTAAATATACGCCTAGAAACTCAAAAAATGTCATACATACGTTTCTAGATTTTAATTCTTAAAACAATCAATCCTTAATCAATTGCCATTGTAAAAATCATTGACGTTAAGTGGCATAATTGTGTAGTACGTGTATTTGCTATAACTTCGCCTTATCGCGACCAACTGTTGATGACTTGACGTGGTCGGTAATACAAAAATCAATCAATAAAGGGTGTTTAGATACGCTAGAAAGATAAAATCTAAGAATTCAAATCTTTGGCCGACAAAATTATCCAAACGGTACTGTGGGCAAAAAATAGTAAGACTTTTTAATTTAACAGTCGAGAACTCTTTGACGACGAACCACATCCAGGACATCCATCAACATCATCTGATGATCAACACGTCAATAAAATAAAGGAATTGGTGCTTGAGAATTGACAATTAACCGTCAGAGATCTTACTGGCATCGTTGGAATATCTGTGAAGCAATGCTTTTCGATAACCATGATGTCACGAAACGTATTATTCCTGGCGTTGAGTCTTGAATCTATGCCTATGACCCGGAAACAGACGATCATTCGGCCGATTATCGTGGCAAAGGGGGAACTGAAGCAGAAAACCCACGTCAGAGCAGGTCTGAAATCAAGGTTATGTTGACAGTTTTCGTCGTTTATGAAAGTGTGCTGCACTCCGAATTCATTATGACTGACCAAACCGTCAACAAGGAATACTATTTGAATGTTATGCGTCGTTTGCACGAAGTTATTCATAAAAAGTGGTCGGAATTATGGGCCACGAAGTTATTCGTAAAAAGAGATCAGAATTATGGACCGACAATTCTTGGTTTTCACACCACGATAATGGACCGTGCCATACTGCATTGAATTTTCGTGAATTTTTAACCAAATTTTCAACCAACATCGTTTCGCAATCAACGTATTCGTCTGCTTTAGCTCCGTGTGTCTTCTGGCTATTCAGAAAACTCAAACGGCTTTTTGATTGAAAAAATGGGGATTACTTTGATCTGTTTCGTCTCCAAATTTTGAAGAATAAATTAAGAATTTAAACCAATGAACAAAGACTTACTATTTTTTGCTCATTGTAGTATAGCTTAAAACATAGTACAATTAAATATAATTATTCTCATATTGCTCATAATAGCGCGCAAATCTCGAAACACCCTTTATTTAGGAAAATAAAAGTTTTGGTAAATTAGTTGATTATATGCGTCCGTCCAAGTATACTCAAGGCTACTTTTAAATGCATTCCTAAGCACCCAACTAAAATAAGTATACTATATATTGTCAACTAAAATGCAAAACAACGCATCTTAAAAAAATAGAAATTTAGTTTTTTAACACTTACGATTCACTACATCATGTCATATACATACGTAATAACACAAAATTTTCCGCTTCCGCTCTCAGATATAACCAATATATAACTATTTTATAACCAATATATAACCTTTTTATAACCGAAACTCAAATTTTCTTTCAATATGAGTGGTTTCATTATATAGTTTTTTCTTCGCCCGTAAACTTATGAAAAGTGATGTTACGTTATTTTGCATTTTAAGTGACGATATGGCATGTATCTACAAACGTGTGTACATATGTATGTATAATGGGTACAAATCACGAGTACGCCAAGTATATAATGAGATCGCGATCAGGTGACTTTCTGATTACACAAAAATGCCCAAAACGCTAAAAGTCAATAAATCTATAAATACACGTTTTATATATAGAATATGTGTGTACACATACATATGTTATTATAGTATGTTATTATAGTATGTATTATACAATTAATAAAAACTACTTTCGTTTACTTGTGAATACTTTTAATGGAATTCAACGAGAGTGGGTATTAATAATTCGACCCTATAAAAGCTCGAAGGTCATCTCATGTTTACCTCGTTTTTTTTTGCATTAATCTACGTGTCTACTTTAATTTATAAATAATTAAGATCTAACTGGAAAATTTCTCTTCTTTTGTTTTGAGATCACGCTCACTTGCTTGTTATGGGAGACAGGAGATGAAATTACTGATGCATTTTTTTTGATATTTTTGAAAAATTATAATGCCATATTTTCCGCACATTGGTTCATTATACCCTGCACAAGGCATATTAAGTTTCCCACGCAGAGAAGAAATCGTCGGGGACCCTGTAAAGGCCGCGTATTGTACAATTAGTCAACATGACGAGCTGAGTGTGATTAGTCATATAGGTCCGTTTGTACATAATCCAGCTAACTAATCTAACCTAACTAACTCTTTCAGTTCTTGAGATATCAATCTGAATTTTTATATAAGTCTCTTTCTCCCCAAGATACGTATCATTTGTCGGTGCCGCCGATAACAGAGCATTGTAAGATAAGGCTGTCATGCAAAATGTTCGACCAAAATCTAGTGTTTGTATGGAAAACGTTTCTTTTTGATGAGATATTTCACGAAATTTAGCACGGATTATTATCCAAGCCAAGGCTATAATCTTCGAAATCTTGTTCGGATAGAACCACTATAGCATATAAGTAGCTGCCATACAAACTTATCGAGCAAAATCAAGTTAAATATATTTTATAACCTTTTATACTATAAGAAATGGACCTGTGAATGGAACTATAGCTTTGGTGCGGCCGAAGTTAACGTTTAATCTTCTTTGTATACAGCTTAAGTTGCATATGATTACTTGTACTAGACTACTTTACCACTTGAGGCTCCATCAGTGAAAATGAGTCAATAAACATACTGAATAGTAAAAGTTGTGGAATCAGATAGAGACAGGCTGTAGAAATACCCATAATCCAAGGTCCATACCTACAGTTATTTGCTGTGCTAGCTTCTTGAGACAAATTTTAATTATCAATGGAGTGGAAAAGCTTTAATGACTTTAATAATACTTGAGTTGAGCTGAGTAATAATCTCTTTTAGGAAGACTAAATAAAATCTTATAAGAGATTATTACTGAACTCAACTCAAGGACTATTAAAGCCATTAAAGCTATATTCTATAAAGAAATTCTAAATAAATTGAAAAAAAAGCAACGAATTCTTTTGCAAAATGTTCTGGCTTCCTAAAAAAATTTGAAATATATTCACTTTAGAAATTTTATTCTGTTTATCATAGTTCAAGCTATCAGAGATCAGCAATGTTTATACAGAGAAATGAACGTTCCATTCAGTCGCTTTGTTTACAACAAATATTTGATTAATAAATTATTCAGTATACAGTCTATATGTACACATGTACAAAAAGAAAAAAACACACAAACACATTTATACATTTAAACAATTCCACAATGACCATTACTATATTTACATATGTACATATATGGCAAGAAGTATAAAACGGAATTCACAGTAAATTTATTTCGAGCTGTTAAATTTAGAATTTCATTTCGATGGCACCTTTGTTGCGATTAGAAGCTGCCCGATACAGGCGCACAGAACTAAATACTTGTAGCGCACAAATTGTCGATAATCAGCACGATCGATCAATAATAATCGCTGCAAACACATGGGCATTTGTGTATAACAAGCGATCGTTGCGATAAGTATAGCTGTTGAAATGAAAGCGAAAAGTGCAAAAGGTAAGAAAAAATCAATCGATTGTGTTAATTTGAGTGAGAGCAGGTATTGCGGAATTGGATTATTTGAATTTCTAGTGACAGCGTAGTTGGGGCGAAACTAAACGGTAGGCCCGGTGGCGAAAGAGCGGGTTATGTGGATTTGGGCGTATAAGTGGTTGTTTAGTTGAAGATCAAGCGAGTGTTTTCAATGCTAATTTGTAGGTACATATATAGTACATACGTATGAATGTATGTAGATCTTGATTGCAATTTAAATAAAAGCAATGAAATCACATGGTGCTTATAAATACGTAGGTATATAATATAACTGTGTAGTACTAAGTATTTGTATATCAAGATATGTGTGAAATTGATGTAGGCAAAGCAATTTTAGTATAATACAATTTTTATAATAATGTAGTATAACTTAGAGAGAAGAACGGAGAAAATAATTGAAATGGAAAGGAACAAAAAGAAAAATATGAATATGGGTTTGTACATATGTACATGATTCATTGCTTCCTTCGCCTCTATATGTATTTATTAACTGAATAAATTCTCTACAGTGGAATGTTACACTAATCAAGAAATTGCGAACTAAAATTTAACTAGTCAGAAAAATATTAAAATTGAACTAGTTCAAAATGAACCAGATTTGTACCTAAATGACTTTTATTTCAGTAATTTATTTTATTATTATTTTGTAGAGGTATTTTTAGTCCGCAAGTTATAAAGATCCAAATTTAAATTTGCTGTTTTTTACATTTTGGTTGTGGTCCAGGAATTAATTGGAATTTTTGATTTCTTTTGGATGTAGTATATGATTAAGGGGTTACATAAGTTTACGGGTTTCGAAAAATCTATTTTTTTCATTGTTTTATTAAATTTTAAAACACCTCCAGAATATTGTCTTAATTTTCAAGTCGATGCGAGTAATAGTTTCGAAGATACAGGCTTGAGAACTTGTGCGCTCGAGGCTAGCTGGGCTGGACTGGGCTGGACTGTGTTTTTGAAGTCGTTTGGAAAGACTTCTCGAGAATTACTCAACCGATCTTCATGAAATTTTACACAGGTCTTTGAGATACAATTCTTGAAGACTTGGATGAAGGTTTGTTTTTCAATTAGAACTATTTGAAAAATGAAATGTAGCGAAATTTTCACTGAAATAATTTTTTTGTAAAAATGTCTGTCAAAAATCCAATTTTTATTTTTTTCCTTCGTTCAAGTTCTAAGTTAAGGTCTTAACTAAAACACGAATTTTTTCACTTTAGATGATCCTGTAACGAGCTATCCTGCCAACGCGGGCGCATCTTTTTTCCGAAGGGTCACCGGAACTGGTGTCGCAATGGCCGAGTTTAAAATATTTTTTCCAAAAGTTTTAGATTTTCTTTGTTAATAGTGTAATTTTTTTTAATAAAGAATTCTAATAAAATATTTCATTTTTTATATGAGAAAACAACTTTTGAAAAATGCTGTTTTTTACCCTATGAAACCCATGTAACCCCTTAATGCAATATTGACGAAGTAACTAAAGTTACTAATAAGGAAAACAATTAAGATCTTTGATTGGTCAGCTTAATACTGTAGTTGTCCGATCTGTACAATTTGTTCTGAGATTATTTCGTGAATATCTGGCAAATGTAGAAGCTTTCAGTACAAGGCTTTGATATGGATCGGTCAATTTGTATGGCAGTTATTGCTCTAATGGTTCTATGTCTGTGGCTTTGGGGCAAAAAGGGCGAGGGCAAAATTTCAGATTGATATCTCAAAATACGATATGACCACATAAGTGAGGTTATCTTTCAGGAAGAATTCCTATCTAACATGTTATCATATCATATAAAATTGAGTTTTTTAATAGTATATAGTATCTGGAAGTTCCACACTGAGCTCATGAAAACTTTGTCGCTCTATAATCTGTCCAGCCCAAATTGTTCATGGTGGCATATTCGTGTATAGCACTACGTTAAACCACGGTAATTGGTAAAGAAAAAACTTACAAATATTAAAATATTAGGTGGCAAGGCTTGTGTAGCGATCGTGTTAAGGAAATAAAATCACCCAAAATTATAAGGACAGTTTATTGCTTATGCATTTGCCAACATGAAACATCTACCATAAATATACATACTTATGTATGTTCTCACAACTACATGTATATCCACGCATATGTACGTATGTATTTATGTATATACATTCCTTTTATGTAAGTTCACAGTTGTTGAAGTTGGTTATTCTTTAGCATTCTGTAGTTAATGTTTTGTACTCATTGTCGTTTCTGTTGCTGCTGCTGTTATCCCTACTACTGGTCATGATATCCACAATATTTGCCCATATGCAAAGGCTGGAATAGTCTAGAAAATGATTTCTCACCCAAAAAGGTGTAGAGGCAGCAGAAAGTAGCACAAATGGTGGCATTAAAAACAACAAGAAAAGCAACAATAATCTGTACAAAGTACATATGACAGAGCAAACAACGACGAACAATCCTCCGCGTAAAAATCGCTTGGGTGGAGTTCGCAGCTGGAACGGGATAAGGAGGTGGAAGAGGAGTACCCCCTCTCCATGCTATCGCAGTTGAGGTGGAAGGTGGGGTATATGTACACATGTAGTATGTATGCATGCATTGGTTGTAGTTAGGAGGCTGAAAAGGCTGGAAGCTTACTGTCGAGTGCTGGATGCTGGGCCTCGCGCTGCGGCCGCACTGCCGATGATGATGATGATGATGGCGATGATGCTAGAAAAGTAATTGAACTTTCCAACAGCTGTCGTGTAGCACACAAAGCGAACGAGCAGGCAATACTAAACCGAGGCGATGCCCGTACATACATATGTACATACAGTATGTGTTTCTCTGACAAAATGCACAATCTTTTAAATACAGTGCCCGCGAGTATGCACATATGTATGTATATTTATGCTCACAAAAGTACTGGGAGTTATGTACTGTATATACATACATATATTTATAAAAGTACATACATACATAGAGATTGAGCATACATATGTACATACAAATGCTGATACTGAAAATATATATGTAAAATTGCATAAATATTAAAATAAATCTGTATATATGTGCATATGTACATAAATATTAGGACGGGTCGAGTTACAGGGAGCCACAAAAATCGCTGTCTCGAAAACAGTTTTAGACTCATAGTCTCTCAAGCAAAGCTGTTAAGAATGATTCGTGGAACATTTCCTGCATTTTCAACTTTATAAGAAAAAAATTGACCCGCTCTAATAAATATCTACTCATTTTTACGAATATTAGCTTTTAAAAGCCAAATATTACAAAATTTCTCCCTAAAAGTTTAATTTTTAATTTTATTTAAAAAAATAAAAAAATAAACAAAAAAATATTTAAAAAAAATTGTACAGGGTGTGTCATATCTTATGTGTAAGCATTGTTTAAAAAAAATTTGTTCCATAAAAAATATTATTTCTATGGAAGAATACAGGTAATGAGCGAATAACTGGTAAACATTTTGATTATGATTTTTTGACAAAATGGGGGCTTCCCAAAAAAGTAGATTTTTGTAAAAAAGCTTATACTTAATAGCGGCTCTAAAAATCGAAATCGAAAAATCGTATACCATTCGATCATTACCTAACAAATATATCTAAGAAAAGGTGGTGTGAAAATCAAGTCGGACTTATCGGCCGTTTTGGAGAAACTTTCGTCACTAACTCTGAAAACAGCGTTTTGAGATAAATATGCTTCCAAAACTATACGCCGGATCAACTTAAAATTTTCAGAGAATATTTTCAAATATATGTAATCGATACAACAGCAAAGAAATCGATATTTTGAATTTCCCAAGTCCCATAACCCCTTTGAAGAAAACATTTGTACCCGAAAGCATCACCAAACCGTCTGAAACGTAATAGAAAATGCCACAATAAAGAATAGATTTTGATGTGGATTACTACCGAGCGATCACCTGATATATTTTGTATTAAAAAATAGTATAAATAACCTGTATTATGACCAAACTAAATAAAATATTCAAATGTCAAAGTTCAACTAAGATAAATGATGGCGCACGCTGTATCTTTACAAAGCCGGACTCCATTAGAAAAGAAAAAGCTTGCAATGTATACAAACAAATAAATATTTATAGGTACTTGCATAAAATGAGAAATATGTACCAACGTAATTGAAAAGAATTCCCAAAACATACAATATGATAATTTCGAGAAAAAAAATGATGGTCACAAAGAGATTGAATCCGGGTATGCCTTCATGCTAACCACAAATACATTTTTCTTTTCGTGTGCATATTAAAAAATTCTTCATTTTTCTTTATTAAGACGCAGACTAAAAGAGAAAAAAAGTGTCCATAAAGTGTCCATAAAGTGTAAACGAAAGCATAGGCAACAACTTTTTTCGCATATGGATTCAGTTGCACGATTTTAACCGAGGAGGAGGCTCAACAATGCTTACTCTGGAATCTACTATAGCAAACAGCAGATAAATATGTATATACACAGATGGACAAAAGTATTCGCCACTGAACAAGCTATACATGAATTAGGTTCAAACTATAAAAAAAAATATTCGAAATGTTAATTTTACGTTATATTTCAATAAATTATATTCCATACATTCATTCTTGACAAAAAAACTCCAATGAAAAGTAATAAATTTTAATATTTAAGGTAAAAACTCCAGAAAGTTCAGAAAATGGTTGGACAAAAGTATTCGCCACTTACTGTATACGAAGCTTATGGTCGCCTTAAGGAAAGAAGCTGGAGCGTTTACATAAAAATTTGTATCTGGCAATATCATAGTTTGTATTGTATGTGAGAATGTGTCAAAATAATTTACCGTTAGTTTATATTTTGCGCGATTAAGTAAAAATGGATCGTAAGGGTAAAGAAACCACAGAGGAGGAGAGAAAAATAATTGTGAAGTTATTAACCAGTGGAAAATCCATAAAGGAAGTGTGCTCTATTGTTTCGAGACCGCGATCAACCGTGCGCAGCATTTTAAAACGTTTCGAAGAAACAAACTCGTACAAAAATTGCCTTCGCACTGGCCGTCCAAGCAAGCTAAGTGAAGCAGACAAGCGAAAAATAACAAGAATGGTGAAAAAAAATCCCAAAACTGCATCTTCCAAAATTGCAGCAACAATAAATGAAGATTTGGACATAACCGTACACCCTCGCACAGTTCGACGTGTGCTGAATGAAGCTGGGTTCAATGCCAGGGTTTGCCGCAAAAAACCTTGCATAAGTAAGATAAATAAGAAAAAGCGCTTGGATTTTGCAAAAGAACACCAATCCAAAAATATTTCATTTTGGGAAAAAGTGTTATTCTCCGATGAAAGCAAATTTAATATCTACCGCTCAGATGGTCGTATTTTAACATGGCGGAAAAAAAATACAGAACTGGAACTTCAGAACTTGCAAACCACAGTGAAGCACGGTGGTGGTGGGGTTATGGTATGGGGGTGTATGGCAGCTGCAGGCGTGGGTAATCTCATTTTCATAGATGAGACTATGAAAAAAGAAGATTACTTGGCCATTTTAAAAACAAATTTGAAAGCCAGCGCTGACAGTCTTTGCTTGGGAAATGATTTTTATTTCCAACATGATAATGATCCCAAGCATACGGCTGAGATTGTACGGCTTTGGCTTATTTATAATGTGCCCCATTTACTGCGAACACCTCCCCAGTCACCTGACCTTAACCCCATCGAGCATCTGTGGGATTTGCTAGATAAAAAGGTTCGAAATCACAATATAACATCAAAAGAGCAGCTTAAAAGAGTCCTTTCCGAAGAATGGCTGAAAATCGGGGCCGATGTTACAAAAAAACTAGTGCATTCAATGCCCAATCGTTGTCAGGAAGTCATTAAACGAAAAGGGTTGCAAACAAAATATTAAAGTTTGTATAAACGCTTATTTAAAATAGAATTGTTGAAATTGGCGAATACTTTTGTCCAACCATTTTCTGAACTTTCTGGAGTTTTTACCTTAAATATTAAAATTTATTATTTTTAATCGGAGTTTTTTTGTCAAGAATGAATGTATGGAATATAATTTATTGAAATATAACGTAAAATTAACATTTCGAATATTTTTTTTTATAGTTTGAACCTAATTCATGTATAGCTTGTTCAGTGGCGAATACTTTTGTCCATCTGTGTAAGTATGTATATATGTACATATGTATATATATATACTCGTATATCATACATAATGTTACATTATGGACATTATGGTGATGGCATTATCGGGTGGGTGAAAGTTGCATTAAAGCGACTGGAAACACGAGAATAACTATTCAACTTACAAGAGATCAGAAATGCGCTTGAATTAAAATAACGAATTACAGCAACGTAAGAAAGAAGGAAACAATTAAAAAATAAAGTATAACAATAGAAAGCAACGAGGTAAAAAAGTTGCACAACGAACTAAGCAACTTCCTACTCGATGATGTAGATGATTATGTGAGCGATATGGAAGTGTTATACATAAATGAAAAACGTAAGATGAAAGAAAGAAAAAATAAATGAAAAAATTATAACACTAAATAAAATAATATCTATAAAAGATAGGAAAACGAAATAGCGTCACATTTCAAACCGCTGAGCTTTAAAAAAAATTATTATCCAAATTATATAGGCATGCTATCTGATCAAATTTGACCCGGACATCTTCCAAAAGCGCTTCTAATCCAACCCGGACGGGCAATAAACTATATTTCCAAGTATTTTAATACAGAAAAAGGGTTCTCATCCAATACAAGCATACCAAGCATAATTCAATTTTCCATACACTTGTTATATAATAAAAATTATTTTGTTTTCTGATTTTTTGGTTTCAGCTATTTTAGTGCGTCATTTCCTAGATTTGTTGAACGGTTTCGACATCATATTTAAACCCTAGTCTCGCCGCTAGTAAAGATACTTTTGACGAATGTAGGGTGCTTAGTTACTTCAATCATCTCTTCTGCGACATCTACTCGAAGTCGTTTTTCCTAAATGATTAAGGTCTTTTGGTATGAGTTTAGTATTGATACCCTTCATACCCAAAACAGTAAGCGAAATGTGCTGAGTTGATCCATAAAAGTTGCTGAGATCTACTATTATCTTTTTGATGCCAACACGACGATTTTCAAGCACTGTTTCTTTAACTTTTTCGATGCTATCGTCATTAACAGATGCAGATATCTTCACGACTTTCACTGAATGTTTCGTACATTCAAGGACTTGTGTTCTTAATAAAGAGGAATCACCAAAATCTGTAGCCGTAAATCCATTGGAGACACGTAATTTTTACTTTGCGTGTTATTTTTTTTGGGAAGAGTCCCAGTCATCAGACAAACTTTTCAAGTTGTGAACAAATAGTTGTCAAACACCTACTAACTGACATACAAGTATAGAGATCAAAATTCATATGAACATAAAACAAACTTTGTAAAATATTTTTCCGACTCAGTTTGACGCGCAATTTAAGTTTCGTTTCAATTGGAGCAGTTGGTATTGGTGGAAGCAACTTGAATGAGAGTCAGTACATTTTACGAAACACTGAGACTAGTATGGCCAATTTAGAATGTCGAACACCGCGGGTTATGAAGGAGTTTCACGTATTCTAAAATTTACCGATCCAAACGTGGTTAGATCGAGAGTGACCTTTGTGCAACTTCGTTCTGGATACCATAGCAGGTTAAACTGCTATTTATACATAATTGACCCTGAAATATCAAACATATGTCCAGCGTGTAACGAGTTCCCGCATGACAGTAACCACCTCCTTTCATGCCCTGATAACCCTACTCTTCCGACATCCTTCTCCCTATGGTTTGACCGTGTCGAAATATCGCGTTTCCTGGGCCTAGCGTTGGATGACCTCGGTGACAACTTATCTAATCCTTATCATCCGGGAGATTAGGTACCCGTTACAACAACAACAGCACGAACGGTGTTTCATATATTTTGCTGTTATTTTTATATCATAATCAGACAGTTTGTCATGTGCGTATAAAAATATTTTAAAGAAGGCTGGAGTTAATGCACTGAACTTTTTTTTAGAAACTGTGTAATATACATAATAATTAAAAATAAGTTTCTATCGCAGAAAATAACAAACAATCGATCATTTGTTTGTCATGAAAAAATTTCACTTTAAATAAATCAGGATCGTCTTTACCAAAGACGACGAGTTATTAAAGCAGTTCAGCTTTCATCTCTCTGGTAAAAACTTGAAGACTCTCCCAGAAATTCAAGCAGAGTCTAAAAAAATTTTGTTGGAAGGTGCGTAATAGTCGTGGAAGGGATAACACAATCAAACAAAAATAAAGGTTGTGGTTAGCTTTGACCCAAATTTACTTTCTATTATTATATTTTTATTATCTACATAAGTATCTACAGTATGTATGTATGTAAATAAATATAAACATAAATATGTTTTATTGAAATAGTAACTCCATATCTTTCCGTATGACCTTAATTTCTGGTATATTAACGACTACTTATATACTCCAATATATTTTAATATTCTCAATGTGAGCTTCGCACATTTTTTACGTGCGCACGCACACACACATACTATGAAATACAAGTAGAAGTAAATAAATACATATAAATGAGGCAATTTACGTCATTGCAAATTCGTTATTTACTTCACAACAATATACATATGTATCATAAATGTGTATGTATGCATGTTTAAAAATATATACATATGTTTGTGTGTTTTATAATATGTATGTACATATATGTATATTGCTGACACTGCGCTATTGAAATTGTTAAGCGTAATAAAATAAAAATGAAACATGACGAAAGTAAATAAAATATTTAATTCCAAAAATAGCTGAATAAGCATAAGGAGGATTGTCCCGTAAAAATCATTGAATATGAGCTATGAAAAATGTGATTGCGCTGGAAAAAGGCAATTTTGTGACAAATTGCGAATATAGAATGGTTATAACTTAATACATATCTACGAGTATTGCAGAAATTTACATCACGAAAGCGACCCTTTATTTTTAGATAATTTTGATGAACTTTTTTAGATTAGTTTTGACATAAGTACATACATATATGTACATACATATATTTTTTTAGAGAGCGAACATTGTTATTTTTAAATTCAAACTGTTGAAACAATTACTGTAAAATAATTGCTAGTTTGGTATACTTAATTGAGTGGAAGTAGCTGAGCTGAGAAACATGTTCGAGGGTTGCTTTCTATATTTTAGGATTCGGGAACAAAACCAAATATTAATAATCGAAAATAACTTTATGGGTTTCTAAAATATTCTCCATTAAGAACTATACATTTTTCATGCGTTTGAACCGACTGCCGAAGCACTTATGCCAGGCCGTTTGAGTTACATATCTCCAAAAATATGCATTCTGAAGGCATCAACCGCTTCTTCAGGTATGGAAAAATGTTGATCTCTTAGTACACATATGTTGTACGTACAGAAAAAAAGTCATTAAATTCCATGCCAGTACTATACGGTGCATGACTCATAAAAAATGCATCGATCGTCTCCGGCGGTTGCTACTCCTGATTTCTTGAAAGACAACCGGCAAACAATTGTTTGTTTACCACACAAAATTTACTGTTCTAAGTTGTTCTAGTAGTTGGGCTCAACATGTCCAATTTTTCATGAAAGTGTATATTCGGCCGAGCTGAATATTTTAAGTTACTGTAAACAACACAAATAGCGCTGGTATTTACTTATAACATCAAAAATATCAAACCAGCTGCTAAATCACGAAATATTGTCATTTTTTCACTAGATACATTATTCTATCAGTGTAAAACTTTTCTGGTTTCTCGGCGACATGTAATATTCACAGGCTTCTCTTGAAGCCAACTTTACTCCATTAAAGGAGTTCTGGATTGATCGAAACAAAGGTTAGCGATGATGGCAAGGTCAGGGCTATATGGTGGATGTATCAAAACTTTACTCTCTTCCAGTTTTTGCCGTGTCATCAAAGATGTGTGTGGTCTAGCGTTGTCTTGATGGAAGACGAAGCCCTTTCTGTTGATCAGTTCTGGCCGTTCTTTTTCGTTCGCTTGCTTTAATCTTATCAGTTGTTGGCAGTAAAATGTAGTATCAATCGTTCGACCAGGCTGGAGCAGCTCATAGTGGTTGATTCCTTTCTAATCTCTCCAAACACTCAGCATAACCTTTCGAGGCGCCAATCTTGGCTTTGTGACAATTTGTTGAGCTTCACCACGCTTAGACCATGATCTTTTTCGCTCATTATTGTCGTAATTGATCCACTTTTCGTCTCATGTTACCATTCGCTTCAGAAATGGTTCGACTTCATTTCGTTTCAGCAAAGAATCGTAGATATTAGTTCGGTCCATTAAATTTTTCACAGACAATTCTTGTGGTACCCAAACATCGAGCTTCCTTTTGTAGTCAACCTTTTTTAAATGGTTCAAAACTGTTTGCTGATGAATGTTAAGTTTCTTAGCGATGTCATGGCTGCTTATGTGACGGTCCTGGTCTACCTTTTCCATAACTTCATCGACTTTTTCAACGAAAGGTCGACCAGAACGAGGTGCATCTTTCACATCCAAATGAGAACGAGAACGGAAGCGAGTGAACCATTGTTGTGCTACACGTACTGATTATATCGTCTCCGCAAACTTCATAAATTTCATTGGTGGCTTGAGTGTTTGCCGGGTTTAGATAATCATATACTTATTTACATACTATATACTATCTGCATATGCTTAGTATTAATATAGAGCTTATTTAACCTTATAACAAAATACTATTCAACATGCAGTAAAACAAACAATTTAGCATACAAAACGAAACACCTTGTTTCGAAATAAAACTCACAGATTTAATAATCTTGAAAGAAAAGAGACAATAGAACTTCTGGAATCGAGAGCTTGATTCAGCATAATATTTAGATACTATAAATTTACCAATAAATATATTCCATTAAACCCTTATACACACAGACATAAATTTTTGCACCTAACCCACAACTCACACCCCACACAAGTACCATATGTATGTATGTAAGCATGTCTATATGTAAGTTTTGTAGCTTGCATCGATGTTAGCTAGTAGCAAACGCATTCGATTTTCGCCGAAATTGTAGTTTTCGCGTTTGTAGTTTTCGCCAGCTTTTAGCACTCAAGCCCAACTGAACTGCACAGCGAAAGTCGGCGACAAAATTCGGCGACACAAAGCAGCATTAATGCTATATATGTGTATGTATGTATGCGCGTGTGTGTTAATGGAGGATGCAGCGAAACTGGAAAGATTGCAGTGAATAGAAGGTGTGCAGGATGCGGCGAAGAGATGGTGGCGTGTGGCAGCTGAAGTCATTTCCACGATTTTTAGCGAATGACAGTTGGGCAGACAGCAAGCATTAGAAACGAGCAACAACAACTACGAACAAAACAAGCGCGATTGTGGTAGCCAAGCAAATTCATATGCCGAAATTGGCGAAAATTCATGGATGCACACATTTCTTTATATGAATGTGTGCGAGGGTGTGTGTGTGTGTCTAAACTATGTATCCTAGTAACACAACAAAAGGCTGAAGTGGGCGAAAACTATGCATTAAGCAAACACACCAACCTACAGCGCGTAATTGTATTTTGCAAATGTACACATACATACATATGCACATAGTTACATACTTAGTGGTATATTCGTGTATGTACTTGCAAATGTATGAGTTTGACGAAAACTAATAAATTCTCGGTGCAAATTTTTAGGTTAGGATAGAGATGAAATACTGTTGTTTGCCGAGTTAAATTTGTGACTTTTTTGTGTTCAATTGAGGCCCTATTACAATTATGTTATTTTTTTATGATGAAGAAACTGCCCTTAAGCAACCCAGAACAGTCATCGCATGTGGTGAATTGCATGGAAATGTATATAAATAGCAACTAATGATTAGGCGAGATTACCTTAAAGATGCCACCAAATCTAGAGACTTCGTGTTAAGGCCGAGTTTACTGAAAAACGAGGGAAGCTGTTAACTACTGCTGCACAACTGGCGGATCCAGAATTTCTTAATTAAAAATTGTCTCCAAACATATTTTTAGCATTGATGTTACTACGTAAGTTCGATTGAATTTTTTTTAATTAGTTTAGACGATCTGATTTTTTAGAAAATTAAATTGAAGAAAAGTTTTTCATAACATATGCATGAAGAAAAATTAAATGTCTATTGTGACCACCAAGGAATCGATGCGAATGTTACAAAACCTTCAAAAACGGCGGTATTGTTGAAGACGACCTCTTCAACACATGAAAATAATAAAAAAGTGAAGGATGCGGTGCTTGAAAATTGCCAGGCAAGTGTTAGGGAGATGGCAAGAGAGCTCAACATCTCTCCTGAGTCCGTTCGAATAATTTTTGGGTATGAAACGCGCTCCTGTTCGAGTCGTCCCGGTAAAGCTGATTTTTTTTTCAAAAAAAGTACCGTAAACAGGTCTTTTTCGACACACTTGATCGTACGAATTCCGATCCCACATTCATGATGAGCCTTAAACTGCCGATGAGATATGGATTTATGAGTTAGACATGCGAACAAGTCAACAATCATCGGAATAGAGGGAAAAATCGAGCCTAAACCAAAAACCCAGGTCAAAGCCGCTCAAAAATCAAGTTGACACCCATTGTTTTTGTTTTCGATATTCCTAGTTTGGTGCATCATGAAATTATTCCGAAGGAACAGACGGTCAATATGAGTTCTATTTGGCCGCATTGAGGCGTTTGCGTGAGAATATCCGTCGAAAATGGCCGGAATTGTGGAAGAACAATTCATGGATTTTATACGATGATAATCGTGCACGCTCGTGGAGAATTTAAAGCCAAAGAATACCATCGATAAACCACCGTATTTACCAGATTTGGTTCTAAGTGCTTTTTTCTTGTTCCCCAAACTGAAATTGCCGCACCCTGAACCCGTTTTCAGTCGATCGAAGATATAAAAAAAATTCGCTAAAGGAGATGAAGGCCGTACGAGAACTAGTAAAATCATTGCCAGAAGTGTATTACATCTGGTGGGGACTAACTTGAAGGCGATAAAATAAATATTAATAAATAATCTTTACAATTTCCGGGTACTTTTTTGGCACAATATAAATACGATATTCGTCTGGCTTACTCAATGAGGTATAGGTACCCTGTTCAAGCTTTAATAAACATGCCGCCTTCTTCTTAATTCTCTTTATTCGAATATAAAATTCTACGACTTCAAATTCAGTACCTCAAAAGTTGTTAAAAATCCCAAGGAAATTCTAAAAAATGTTTGATATCCTCGTACAAACTAGTGCAAAAAAACTATAGCTTCAGCAAAAATAATTACATGTGACTTTTTATTTTTGAAATCCTGATATTAATCGAATTTAATGCCATTTCTTCCAAAATCAGTTGAATTTACAGAAACGGAGTCATATTTTTAGTAGCCCATCTCCAAAACTCTCAACATATGATTGCGAGAAACTCCTAACCTTCGCCTGGCATCTGTACATAAGCCCGCATCGGTTGAGTTTATTATTTCTTGAAAAATGTTTTAGCAGTCAAAGAAGACTTCGTATGTATTTTGCATGGTGGTAGTAGAGAAGAAACAAAACACATATGTACATACTCGCAAGAGTTTGAAAATTAAATTATCATTTACTACAATATTATTTATTTGGAAAGCACTCAAATAAATATTGAACAATTATTAGAACATATTTAAAAAAATTCAAAGTAATATCCCAAACCAGGGCATATAAATGTTTTTAGTATCCATATTTAAGTATATATATTTATTTATTTGAATTTGCGTAAAGCAGCGCAACTACACTACGCATGTGTATGTATGTGTGCGTTTAGTTTAATTTCTAACTGGAATTGCCTATAGCAAGTTTGAGGCAGCAAGCAGCGCGCTACAGCAGCTCTGACGTGCGGGGCGTATGAGTAACGCCGCCATCATGTGACCAACCAGGCACAACCAACCAATCAACGCATAACTACAAACGCAGCGCTTTCAAGCAACACAGCAAATGCGTTGACTACAGACGCGTGTATACCTTTCGGTAGCCGTGTGCCCACGCATGATGACGCTGGACCGAAAACTGGGTAGAGATATAGTACAACGGATGTGGCAGCGCGCGCGACGACCGTGCGGCCAGCGCCTATACAAATAAATATGCTCCTACAGAGCCACACACACACACGCAAACATACGTGGATGCTGACAGAAACGCGCTTATTAGATATGCCTGCCGCCACGCCAATCTTCTGCGCTTGCTGTTGATGATGCTGTTGTTGTTGTTGCAGAGCAAGTTGCTCGTTGTTTTGCCGTTAAGCGAAACTATTCGGCTGATATCCTTTTGACGGTTGCAGCAGAGGCATTGCGACGCACCACACGAACGATAGCGACGAATAGTTTTAGTCGCTGCTTTGAATTGGACCAGGAAGCACTACACACATATACATACATATGCATGCATAGGTTGGCGAAGGAGAAAGGCCCCGAGTTGTTTAGTGTATAGAGAAGTGAGTGTTAGTTTGCGCTAACTTATTTGTAAGTACGAGTTGCTACGCAATGCAAGGGATGGCTGCAATGACGACGACGACTGCATCGGCGGCTGTAACTGCGTTTTGCGACAGGTAAACGACAAGCCGACAGAAATTCGGTTGTTGACTACACAGCTAACACCCATACATATGCATACACAAACACATTTTCATATATACACATATACATATGCATAAGTGCACCACTACACAGTAACATATATACTCACTCCTAGGTAGGTAGGTAGGTAGGTGGTATATGCATGCAGCTATAGTTCATATGCTTTGGTTGGTTAGCTAGCTATTTGACTGTTTGGCTGCTGATGAGTCGCGGCTGCCTTGTAGCTTTGTTACGAAAATCAATAAACCAGCCAGCGATGTATGCATTGCCAACAGCAGGAGCCGTCCAGGCGGTGGTACAGCTTTGCTTAGGCGCGCCCGGCTGTGGTGGGGGGAGGGGTAGCAGCAGCAGATTGCGTGCAAGTAAGCAACCAACCACTAAATAGGATATGAATCTATTTTCTCGACAAATTCCGTGTCATGCTCTCTTTTCGCAGCGATTCCTACGCGACGAGTGTGCAGCACCGGAGTAGTATACTGAAAAAGTTGTTCATGTTTTTATGCCAGCACATAATTGAAAATTTATTGTTGAACAACTTTCAGATAATATAATCGACACGCGTCTCGATTTACTAGTAGTACTCAAACTTAATTGGTTACATAAATGGCTGTCGGATTTAAGACATAAACTCATAAAGTCGGCGAAAAAATAGGGAAATTGAATTCAAAAGGGATTCTTTATGAGTACACATTATGAAATATGTTTAGAGACGATTTTCTACTCAGTCGGATTTGGATTTAATGTTACAAAAAATAAGTATATTGTTAGGTTATGCCTGGAATGAGTTAAGAGAGACTTATGGAACAGTCACCTACTAAAAAACTTTAACAACATGTTCGGGAATTGTGGAGTTGGCTTGGATGATAATCCATGCTAAATTTCGTGATGATATCTCGACAAATAAAATAAAATTCATATAAAAATGGATTTTGACGGGCAGTTTGTATGGCAGCTATACGCCATAGTGGCCCGATCTAAAAAAAAAGTAGTTCAGGAATTATAGCTTTGTCTTGGGAAATATTCTGCCAAATTTCGTGAAAATATCTCGTCAAATCAAGAAAATTTCATACAAGAACTAGATTTTGGTTGATCAGTTTGTATGGCAGCTATATGCTATAGCGGTCTGATCTGAACGATTTGTTCGGAGATTATAGCGTTGTCTTGGAGAATAATCCATGCCAAATTTTGTGAAAATATCTTATCGAATAAAAAAGTTTTTCATACAAGCCTTGGATTACGATCGTTTAGTTTGTATGACAGCTATATACTATAGTGGTTCGATATCGTCGTTTTCGATAAATGAGCAGCTTCTTGAAGAGAAAACGACATCTGCAAAATTGCAGCTCAATGACTCCAAAACGTAAGCAACTGCATGTGTGAAGACCATTTAGTCACGTTATGATGTATTAATGGTGTCTTAGGAGGTCATTTCTCTAATTCCACAAAATTTGCAAATTAGGCATTTGTAGCAACATTTATTTAGAGGTCACAAAATGATTGAACCATGTGAAAATATTGCATAACAGCCGCGTGCTTAGTACGTCAAACTAATGCGAAAGGATTTATGTATGTAGGGGGGAATACATTTTACTCAAATTGTCAAAATATGCAAAAACACAGCTTTGTATGTATATATAAAGAAACAGAGAAACTGAAGATAATAATAAAAACAACTACAAATTTTCAGCCATAAAAGGCATAATAGAAGGCACTCAACCAACAGTGACAACCGCTCAGGATCGATAATGCCAACAGCTAACGTCAGCGATACTAGTGGTAAAAGCTATAAAGATACTTGTACGAAATTACATATAACAGTGGTTATATACCACATATGTATGTATGTATATATGTATATAAAATAGCAATAAGTTCATATGTGTACATATTCACTTAACGTTAAATTGACACGCGTGGTCTCTTTATGCATTATTTATCTAGGTATGCATATGTACATACGCGGGTATATACAAGTGAACAGGCTATATATTTTTTTCTTTTGTAATAAAAAACTATGTGATTTTCGTTGGTCTTTATTAAGACCCCCAAGTAGATTTTATTTAAAATATTATTAAAAAAATTAAATAAAAATGGCTATTTATACATGACGGCTAATTATTAACTGTAATAGAAAAAAACAAGAAAAATAAATAAGCTTTTCATACTAAAACTAAATTTTTAACGTTCAGTTTGTATGACAGCTATATGTTATAGTGGTCCGATCTTGAAAATTTTTTCGGATATGGTAGCGGTTGCCTTCAACAATAATACATGCCAAATTTCATGAAGATATTTCGTCAAATAAAAAAGTTTTTCATACTGAAACTAAATTTTTAGCGTTCAGTTCGTATGGCAGCTATATGCTATATTGGTTCGATCTCGAAACTTTTTTCGGATATGATCGCGCTGCCTTCAACAATAATCCATGTCAAATTTTTTGAAGATATTTCGTCAAATAAAAAAGTTTTTTATACTAAAACCCAATTTTTAACGTTCAGTTCGTGTGACAGCTGTATGCTATAGTGGTCCGATCTTGAAAATTATTTCGGACATGATGGCGTTGCCTTCAAGGATAATACATGCCAAATTTCATGAAGATATTTCGTGAATTAAAAAAATAATTATAGTAAGCAAGTGCACACTTTCTTTTGACTCAGACTGTACATCTGCACATACATATTTGCGCCCATACAGTATATAGTATATAGTATTTAAATATTACCTTTATCTCTTCTTCCCATATGTGTCATGTATTTAATATTTTATATGCCAACATCAGCCATACTCAAACCAACCAATTAACAGCGAATACAGAAATAATATAAAAGGCAAAATGAAAGAAAAACACCACAAAATTGCAAAAAACAAAGGAGAAAAAAATGTATAAAGTACACCCATACTTAGTCATACTTCTGCTCATGTAAAAATATGCGGACATCTTGTGATTGTTGCAAAGTTGGTCGGAACGGTGTACAACAAACATATGTATGCGCCTATATACATACATACGTGTAAGTGGTTGGTGACGGAGGAGTTTTATTACAAAATCCACAAGCTCACTTAATGTTCGTATCTGCGAAAATGCCACACACTGATGACTCAACGATTTTTTATAGACCAAATTCTATGTTTGCCCAGAACCGAAATGTTGCCAGCGTAAATACATTGAGATTGCAACCTTGCGTTGTCATTGGCATATATTATATTAACACAAGCTAACTGTACAACCCATAAAAACGTGTAGAGAAGCTAAAAGACATGCTTTAAGTAGCGAATTTCGGAAGTATTTGCACGAAACTGGTCAACTAGACGAGTCGGTGTCTTTCAAGGGGTGTATTACGGAAATAATGTCTGCATACTATTTTGAAAAAAGTGTTGCGAGCACGAGACTACCACTCGTGGGGTACTAAATTCAAACGCAAACAAATCGAAAAATAGTTTTTGAAACACTTCAGCTTCAACAAGCATTTTGTACTACCGGGTTTGCTTCTAGTAAGAAAAGATTTTCAATAAATAACCAACAGCCATCCAATGGCGTTTAAAAAGCAGATAGTAACTACAATAACACATAAAGGAAACATCTTGCATATTTTCCCAGATTTAAGTTCATTAAAAATTCTAAAAAAAAACTTACTTCGCTGAAAACATCATATTCTTTATAAAATTAATATGTTTAATCAATGCAAATTCTCGAGAAGTACATTTCACCGAATAAGCGATAACTTAAATATATTATATTCGATTTTATTTTTTTACAACAAATTGCAAATAAAATTATTTGCATTATAATAAACATGAAAACAAGTTCATTTATACTCACACAGTACATATACATTTTGGCTTGTTGGTATCCAGGTTTAATGCAACAAGAGTTGAAAAATTTTTCTTACCTAAAAAGAAAAAAAAGAAGATTATATATTTTTATTACTAAAAAAAATATTCTAAAATAAATAAAATTTTGTATTTTCTAAAAAAGTATTAAATATTAAACTTTTTTTCTTATGTGACGATTGCTTCGTTAAAGGCAAATTTTATGATTAGGTAACCTCAGTTCTCTACCCCTGGCCTCATACTTGTATATGGAATAGCACAAGAAAAAAAAAAGGCTACATCGAAGTTATAATACCCTGCAGAGGTGCATTTCTGATAGCATAAAGGCCATAAAAAAATCTTTATTTTGATTATGAATGGTCAGTTGGTATGTGAGCTAGTATCATAGTGGTCCGATCTGAACAATATGTTTCGTGATTATAGCTTTTCCTTGGATAATAATCCATGCCAAATTTCATAATGATATCTTGTTGAATAAAAAAGTTTTCCATACAAAACAGGATTTGGAAATCGATTATCTTCCACCATACTACGGAAAGTAGTCAGTAATTCTGAATCACCGCAAAGCTAATACGGCTGTGCAAACTGACGTTGAGCAACTCCAAAAGCTCCATCAGAATCGGGAAAGACCTCTCCGAGCCGTTTGATACCCAGCGAGATTTCAGACAAGGAGACTTCTTATCGTGTGACTTTTTCAATCTATTGCTGGAGAAAATAATACGAGCTGCTGAAATAAACCGCGAAGTTAGTTCTGCTTTCTCCAGATGGGATAAGGAAGCGAAGGGTATGGATGGGTCTGATTGTGAACGAGGACAAGAGGAAATATCTCCTGTTACGACTTGGCTTTCACGTCACTGCCGACAGCCATAACTTCGAAGTCGTTGATAATTTCGCCTGACCCCCAAGTTATGTCGTCCGAATTGATGAAAACACTTTAGCTCTGAGAGTATTCGACGCAGTATCCGGAAGGGGAAGCAGAGGAAGGAAAGACTTCCATTCCGTTTGAAAGACCAGGTGGAGAAAGACCTGGCTCCACTGGTGTTTAATTTTTGGCTTAGCCATGTCGCCAAAATGTATGTAGATCTAGCGAAACTTGAAATCTCCAACTGGCGTTAACTCGCTTAGAGCTTATCGATGCCAAGATCGACAATCGGTTGTAGTGAAAACCTGATGAGGATGATTATTCTTACAACCAGCTGAAAATATCTCTCTTCATATGGATTTTTGGAATAACAGATAGTCTATCGGTATATAAAAGATATATAGTAAACCATGCCGTACGTGAGCACATAAAATGGAACTATCACTTTTAATATATCCAAGATCAAAAAACAGTGATATATCAATTAAATGCATGGCAAATTGGCTTGCTATATCAATCACATTCTGTGTAGTCGTCTACAGTAATGAGATCTACATCTAAGCCACCCTCCAGAGTAAAAGAGATTATCAGAACCTGTTCGTCGATTTTAAAACTTCTTTTGACAACACGAAAATTAAATTAATACGGCAGTGTAAACTAACGTTGAGCAATACCAAAAGCTCTGTTAGGATCGGGATGGACCTCTCCGAGCCGTTCCGTAACAAACGAGGTTGCCGACAAGGCGACTCCCTATCATTCGGTTGTCAGAATCTCTGTAGTTAACAAAAAACAGTTTGCTATGATATGAAGTTTATCAGGAGTGACTGATCAAGTTCGAAGCTGGTTTGGCAGTGGCATAGTCTTATCGAATCCTTCTGAACGATTCAAATTAGGTCACATTGAGGGTTTAGGTCTCTTTTGTAGTTATGTAAAACGGGTTTGATATCGCTATAAAACTTTTTTCCATTTGCTTATGGTATTTCTAGAGCCGCCCTTTTTCGAGAAATTATCTTCTTCTAAGCTAACTTTAAGATACTGTCTCAATGCAGCGTTGGGATGCTTGCTTGGAGCTAGAAAATCCAGCAGAAGAGACAGTTGATATGGTCAGCAACTTAGGTCATAAGGTCATAACAACAATAATCAGCGACTCGTTCGAACGCTAGTCAAATAAATTACATCTTCCTTTTATGAATCATTTTGTGGCACTGCGGACCAAAGCAGCGGTGTGAAATTGCACTGGAGTAGAGGCCATAAATTACAATCGGAAAGCAAAATAAGAACTAATTCGAATTAGCAATAAAGCGCGGATCAACGAGTAACAAAAGAGTGACGTAAAAGCAAAGTAACGAGTAAGTCAACTAAAAGAGCCATCTTATGGTCATTAAAACCCAAGAGAACCAAAAATATATTGTAAAATAATGCAACAGTAATAAAAGCTAATGGCACACACTGTGAGGTCGGAGCGCGAACAACAACGACAAGCATACGCTCGGCTCGATGTCATGGCAAAATGTGGAAATGCTTAAAGCTCCAATGATGGTGTTGAGGAAAATTAAGCAAAAATAAATGTGTTTGTATGTAAGGTATGCGGAGCAGGAATTTAAAAGCGGGATGCAATGGAATGCTTTTCTATGAAACGAAGAGTAATTGTTAACGTTATTCATACAAAAATACATGTACATAAAATATATTTGTGTGAGTATGTGTAGTGAGTTGGAAAAAATGAGAGCGCAAGAATCCGTTGATTTCAAAAGCAACAATAACAGTAACAAGTGCACTCAAACGAGCCACAACGACCCCAAAATGCTTGACAGACGGGTTTGATAATACTTTTTCCAGTGCCACAGCGAAAGCAAGCATAATATATAAATATATGTATGTATATATTTATGTGATGGAAAATGAAAATACAGTATGTAAGTAGTATGAAAAATAAATCAAGAAAGCGTATATAAAATGTGGTAGAAAATAGGAAGAATATGGTAGAGCGCATTAGAATGTTCCACAACACTCAGTCAGGCGAAAATTTATGATGTCTACGAAAAATTCACATGACAACCCACACCATTATGCTGCCAACTACAAGCACCGAAAATCAGTCGAAGTGAAGGAAAGAGCCAGAGGGGAGTCCAAGAAGAAAAGAGAAAAACATAGGAAAATTCATAGTACTAGCAAGCAGGCTAAAGTGTAACAACAAAAGCAACAAAAATCTATCAACAGCATCAAACCATAACATAACATAATACACCCACAGTGGAAATTAACACCTATCACCAATGCCACCACTTGACTGCTGGGCCAACAGCAAACCATTTATCTGCCGCCACCTACACCAAATATAATAATCCACCACTTGAGATGGGTTTTAGTCATGGATACCAACATTTCCTCCCAGTCACAAAGACTCAAATGAATACCTAGTTTGCCATTACACCCATCTTATCTGTTTTAATGTAACTTATTCACCACAAAATTCACATACATACATGCACATGTGCTTTTGTTGTTTTTTCGTTTTTTTTATTTCTGTTATGCATATGTTTCTCTCTGATGGCAGGCTGGGAGTTGGGGGCAATGAGTGTGGGCAAGCAAAATATTAAAATGTTAAATAAGAAAAACAACACACACACACATGCGCATGCGATTACTCACACATGCACACACAAACAAATACATTAAATAGACGTTGAAATCGATGCCTGTACGAGTCGTTGAGAGGTCGGGTGTGTGCTGTGTGGCAAAAGAAATATGGTAAGAGCAATAACAGCCATCAAAAACAAGAAGAACAAAAATGAGCAAATGCGAAAAAGTTCTCGACTAGGGGATGGGCGGGATCGTTTAAGAAATGGAATGGAAGCCACACAGCACACAAATAAAAGACAGAACTTCGTTCGATTCGTCGAAGTACCAAAGCGCCAAAGCCCCAAAGCAGTAACATTAACAAAATAATACTAAATAAAACTATAAGGAAGGTAAACTTCGGCTACACCGAAGCTATAATACCCTACACAGTTGCATTTTTTATAGCGTAAAATGGTATAAAAGATCTTTCTCTTGATTTGTAGCGGTAAGTTTGTATGACAGCTATATGCTACGGTGGGTCCAACCTAAAAAATTCTTTTGGATATTGTAGGGTTACTTTCAGCAATAATCTATGCCAAATTTCGCGAAGATATATTGTCAAATAAGAAAGTTTTTTATACAAGAAATTGATTTTGATCGATCAGTTTGTATGGTAGCTATATGTTATAGTGGTCCGATATCAGTGATTCTGACAAGAGAGCAGCATCTGTGCGAGAGAAGAACGTGTGGAGAAATTCGCTTAAATAACTCCAAAACTGAGGAACTAATTTAACTATATATATACAGACGGACATTTGTAAATCCACTCAGCTCGATACGTCGACCATTTTTAAATATAAGGACTCTATAATGTCTCCATCGTACCCTTCTGGTTGCGAAAAACCTCGTGGCAAACTTAATACACCCTGTTCAGGGTATAAAAGGCATCAACAAACGCCAAGCACGAACCGTGAAAGAGCAAAAGCAATAAGAACACAAGCACGCGGCGCGCCGGTTACAAACGAACACAGCTTACAACAAATCTAGACAGCCCACAATCCCAACCAAATGTATAAGCATATGGCCCCACGGAAAACACCCCACCTTCACAAACCTCAAGCGAGTCAGCATAAAGTAGGCAGGCAACCAGTTAGGCAGCCAGCCTGCACGACGTTTAGTGAGTCAGTGAATCAGAGAGTCAGCGTGTCAGCTACCTCATCCAACTGGGTAATATGGTTGAGATTACAATAACAACTGCGCTATATTAACATAGCACACGACGCTCAGCTCATTTCAACTCGTCCTCAACTCGGTCGGCCAAATAAACCGACGAAGAGCAACAGCATAACAGAAATATGTTTGTAAAATGACACAACGACGCAGCTAAAGCGGGCGAAGGCCGAGGGTGATGAAGAGTACGAGTATAATAGCAAAAACGACAGGAATATTATAAAATAATACAAGTAATATAATCGGTCGGTATGTCTGTGAATTTTGTAAGCATTTGACACGAGCAGCAGCAACCGGATGGAAATGCACGAACAAGCACCGCTATGGTATCAACCATTGCCATCGTCATCGGCGACGTCCTCGTTTACGTCCTTGCCACTAGTGTGCGTCGCTCTCCGCCCGCTCAGAGTTCAGTAATGCTCGTAAAGTCTATTAGGATTCCTAAAGCGCAGACGGCAGCAAGCGTGCTGGTGGCTGTTTTGCCGAATGTAGAGTTGCCATATGCTTTCGTTTTTGCTTTTTGTTGAAGATGCTTTGATAAGCCATAAGGTTTGTCCGGAAAGTAATAGGATTGAGTCGATTTAAAAAGAGTTATTGAAACAATTGTTACAAATCTTTAAAAGTTTTCAAAATAGGCTTCTTCTTCGTTAATGCAGCGTTGCCAGCGCGATTTGCAAGCATTGAAGGCGTCACGGAAGGCTTTCTCCGGAATAGCGTTGAGAGCCGAGATGCATGCGGCTTGGATCGCCTCTGTCGTCTCGAAAGATTGCCTCTTCGTCTCGGAATCATACTAAAAGATCCATGACCCTGAAGGGCGTTAGCTAGAAACACCCTCGACCGAATCAAGTCGGTGCGCGCACGCACCTAAGTACAGTCGCGGCGGAAGAAGATCAGTCCTATTACTTTCAGGGCAAACCCTGTAGCACATGTTGGCTAGAGTTATTCTGCGTTGAATTTCGAGGCTGACGTTGTTGTTGTAAATGCTGGTTCCGAGATAGACAAAATTAGCTACGACTTCGAAGTTATCACTGTTGACAGTGTCGGAAAAGCTAATTGTTTCGCTCTCTGTACAACCTGGAGAAATCAGAACTAACGGCGCGGTTAGCGGACCAATGATATCGATTAGTCTTTAAGACATCATCTCTGAATTTTTCATTATGTATTCAATTCTTTACAGCTTCAATATGGAAAATTTTTGGTCAATTGTCATTGTAATTGGAAGGTTCGATGTGGTTTGGGTACTCATATGAGGGCTTTTCCGGCATTTATTTTCACAAATAGATGAGAAACTGGATGGTTTATCGAAGGGAGTAAATCTACAATTTTAATTTGTTGTTCAACAATTTGCAAGACACATAAAATCATACTCTAAAATCGAATCATGTTTGAGTCCTTTTACTAACTTGTCCTTTCTTACGTCTTTGGTAACTCTGGTTATTATCAAGACAGACAGCAATGAGCATGTCATTGTCGGGTTGTCGCTGCCGTCATCGTTTAGTCTCTGCCAAGCTTATCAGCACATACATACATATATACATATATATTTTGGTAGAGCTCCAAGCATTCGACAACTTGTACGTACCACCCGTTGATACAGTTTCGAGGAGACAAGTAACGCTTAGTTGAGTTTTTGCAGGCAATTTAATAGAGTTCGTACATTTCAACTTCTGTTCGTTCGTTTTTCATGACGCTCTTTCTTGCAAGCTCCAACACTTGCAATAATTTACATAGAAAAAAACGCAGCAAATAAATACGAAGGATGAAAAAATGAAAACAAAACTGAGAGTTTGAACTGGAGGAGGGAAACGAAACACAGTCACACCGAAGGACACACAACGAAGTCATATAAAGAGAAAAGCGGAAAGGCAACTTTAGCATGTGGAGCATTTTAACTGACACAGCTTTAAGAGTATTATAGAAAAGGATCGATATTTTGAAGAGGTGTTTTTAAAGTGTTTCAAAATATTTAAGTATAATTTAACTTTCATTTAATGGGGGAAATATTTTATTATAAAGGGGTAATTTTGTAACAATTTCTTTATACTAACCTTAACTGCCTTTACCTTTGCATAAGCGCATTTTAT